>NC_072475.1:1040000-1215000 GCF_027574615.1 Eptesicus fuscus
CGGAAGGAAATGCCCGTTGCGACGTTATCTAAAGGTCAGTCTCCCAGGGAGGGCAGCAATCTGCTCACCTGGTCGGACCTCACACACTCCTCTCGCGCTTTCTGTGGCTTCTGAGACAGCGGGCGGGCGGGCCCGGGAAAACCCCACCTGGCCTGGGTGCCCCAGGACCCGCCCACGCTGACGGCCACCCCCTCCCTCCACGAGGGACAAACCGTCTGCAGACAGGATCCAGCGCTGCTGCGACAGGACTTAAAACGCACAAACCACCAGGCCGGCTGGCTCAGGGGCTGAGCGGCCACCTAGGAACCAGGAGGCCAGGGTTCGATCCTGGGTCAGGGCACAGGCCTGGGCTGCAGGCTCGATCCCCAGTGCGGGGCGTGCAGGAGGCAGCCGATCAATGATTCTCTCTTATCATTGATGTTTCTATCCCTCTCTCCCTCTCTGTCACATTGATGTCTCTCTCTCTCTCTCTCTCTCTCTCTCTCTCTCTCTCTCTCTTCCTCCCCCCTCCCTTCCACTTTCTCTAAAAATCAATGGAAAAAGTCAAAGGAAAAGAGACCGAGCAATCTGCCCAGGGCAAGAGACGGAGTCGTGCCCCGGACACCTGGGCCTCTGCCCAGCCTGCTTCCTGCCTCCTGACAGAACACGCAGCCCAGGTGCGGGCCCTCGGCTGTGCTCGCGGGACCGGCAGCTCTGGGTGCACCTGCAGGCTCCGTGGCCACCAGTGTCTGCCCGGAGGCGGGGAGCCGTCAGCTCCGAGGACTAAGAGGTGGGGTGCAGCGTCCCAGGAATCTCTGAGGAAGGCCCGGCTCCTCTCCCGACCCCCGTCCCCCCACAGAGGGCGTGCGGCCCCGCAGCACCTCCGGACGGCTCTGCCTCGCTGGTTTCACAGCCTCCTGCTTCTCCGCGCCTGACCCGCCTCCGACTCCCCGTGGCTGCGAAGCCCCTACCGCCACCCGGGGAAACGAGGGGCCGCACCGGGCGCTGACCGTCCAGGAGGCTCTCGGGACCACCTGTGTCCCCTCTCCCGGCCTACGAAGGCCGCCCCGCAGGCCGCGCCCGGGGCCCATCCACCCTGGAATCGGCCGTGGCCAGTCAGGCCTCCTCCTGCGGCCTCACCCTCACCCTGACCCTGACCCTGACCCTGACCCTGACCCTGTCTGGGGCGCCCACGCCTCCCCTTTCAGACCCGCGTGATGAACTGTGCCCACCTGGTACCACAGAGAAGGCCCCGTTCCTCCCTCAGCCCATCGGCAGCACGAGTCCCACCTGCCCCCCGCTCCTCCTGCCTCTCCCCGGACACCCCCACATCCGGGCGCCGAGCGGGGACATCCTTGGGGGCCGTTCTTCCCACCGCCCCTGCTTCCAGGGATGGGATGAGGTGAGCTTCGGGCGTGGGGTGTGTTCGTTTACTTATGGAACTGAGACTGGAGTTTCCCTACTCGTCTTCCTTCCCTCCATCCCTCTCAGCTGAGGTCCGATTTATTGATGACTTCCACTTGTCAAGGACAGCTGACCCTCAGCACCATCTCCCGTTCGTGCAGACGTGCGGGGAGCGGTTAGACACGTGTGTGACTTAGGAACTGCTCCCCCAGGATTCCCAGCACCCGCCGGGCAGCACCGTCACCACAATGCGATGGCGTGTGTTCCCTGTGCTGCCGGTGACCACGTCTGAACTTCTCAACCCCTCCCCTCCCCGCCCTTCCCCCCCCCCCTCCCAGCGGCAACACGGTGTGTTCTCTGTGTTTATGAGTCTGTTTCAGTTTTGCTTAATTTATTTTGTGCTTTAAATTCCACATACAAGTGAGGTCGCACAGTATTTGCCTTTGTCTTGACTTACTTCATTTAGCATAATACCCTCTAGGTCCATCCATGTTGTTGCAAATGGTAAGATTTTATTATTTTTTTAAATGCATTTTTATTGATTTCAGAGAAGAAGGGAGAGGGCGAGAGAGAAACATCAGTGAGGAGAGAGCATCATGGACCGGCTGCCTCCTGCACGCCCCATACGGGGGTCGAGCCACAACCCGGGCCTGTGCCCTGACCGGGAATGGAACCGTGACCTCCTGGTTCCTAGGTCGACGCTCAGCCCCTGAGACCCGCTGGGCAGGCAGGTTTTATTATTATTTTTTAAAAAATATATTTTATTGATTTTTTACAGAGAGGAAGGGAGAGGGATAGAGAGTTAGAAACATCGATGAGAGAGAAACATTGATCAGCTGCCTCCTGCACGCCCCCTACTGGGGATGTGCCCACAACCAAGGTACATGCCCTTGACCGGAATCGAACCCTGGGACCCTTCAGTCCACAGGCTGACGCTCTATCCACTGAGCCACACCGGTCAGGGCAGGTTTTATTATTTTTATGGCAAGTGACGCTCCACTGCATAGAAACTTCTTTGTCGGCTCCTCTGTGGATGGGCACCTGGTTGACTCTGCGCCGAGGCTATTACAAATGACCTGACCTGAGCACGGAGGGGCCAGATCTCTGCAAGCTGGTGCTTTGGATTTCCCCGGGTGAACACCCAGAGCGGAATCACGGGTCACAGGCAGGTCTGTTTTTTATTTTTTGAGCAACCTCCACGCTGTCTTCCACAGCGACTGCCCGTGTCACTCTTAAAACTCAGTCCCCCTGTAACAGCTCCTTCTGAGTAACCGCTCCTTCCCGCTGTCCCTCCGACAGGAGACAGGACCTATCACACCCCCGGTTCCAGGAGGTCTCCACCCCGAATCACACCCGGCACAGAGCGGCGTCTTCTAGGTCTTGGTGGGAACCAGACGGCCTAGACACGCCTCACACATGAACGTCGCATGTACGGGCCCTCGTTCAGGCCGTCCCTCTTCTCCCCGAAGGGCTCGTCGCTGAGACCTGTTCAAACACCATCCCTGCCACCTCCCATTCCCGCTCCGCGAAGGGACTTCCTCCTCCAAGGAACCATCTGCTTTACCGTCTATTAAGTCACTGCAGCCCGCTGGTCAGTAACCCCCACACCCAGGCCGCAGCGCTGCAACCGTCACCTAGTCACGCTCACCGGAAGCTCCCTTCCCTCCACCAGGAGACCTGCCCCGGGGTTACCCACTCCGCCTCCTCTCCTGCCTCCTCTCCGCGGTGACCACCGTGACCACCGTTCTGACGTCTGCGTCTGTGAGCTGCTTCTCGTTTTGTTTTGTAAAATGCCCGAGGTGGATGAGCACCAGTCCTGGTCAGGGAGGGCTCCCACCGGCGCCCACAGCAGAGCTTCCCGCCCTGAGGCCACGCGCACGGTCTGCCGGCCTTGGCCTTGGCCTTGGGGTGGGGCAACCTGGTGACAGCTGGGGGGGGCAGGGGGCCGGGAGGAGCCCCAGAGATAACGGGGGAGGGTCCCCGATGAGAGATCAAGTCCTCCCCCCCTCAGGGATGTGCTCAGGATGAGACGGTCCGTCCAGAGGGGGTGGTCTGCGGGGCCTGGGCTGCGTGAGGAAACATGTCTGCAGAGCCCCCGCCTCTCGGATCCTCGTGTCCAAAGTGTGTCCGTGTGGCTGCGGAGAGTTCACGCCAGAAGGACCAGCATCCGCACCGCCAGGGGGGGGGGGCACAGGCCCAGCAGCCCACACCTGTTCCTGCAAAGAGGGGGCTGCCCCGCCCGCTGAGGCTCCACACGAGGAGGCGGGCGCTCCGGGCGGGTCCTCACGGGCCCGCACCCTCTCCGCACTGGACGAACCCCCCCTCCCCGGCCCGTCTCCTCACCTGCACGAGGGGAGGACCGTGGCCTGGAGACTCCTCAGCAGCAGGCGCCGCAGGAGAAAGCCCTCTGGACATCAGCCACGGGGCCGACGGGTCTGTCACACTCTCAACCACGGAGACAATTTAACCATCGAACCACAGCCACTGCCGAGCCCCTCTGCCCGCCATCACCCAGGGGAGGCCCGCCCACCCTGAGACCTGCACAGGCGCTCGCTCGCTCTCTGTCCCTCTCTCTCCCTCCCTCTCTCTTCCTCCTTCTCTCTCTTTCTCTCCTTCCCTCTCTTTCTCCCCCCCCTCACTCTCCCCCCCCCTTCCTCTCTGAAATCAACACAAATTAAAAAAACAAAACAAAGCTCTGCGAGAACCACCCTCACTGGCCTTGGTGCTGTGGGTGCGAACCGCCCCGAGGGGTGAGGACACTGAAGCGGTCACAGCTCCTTTGGGCCGAGTGTCTGGGACCCCCTGGAGCCACCGCCTGGCCCTGGGGAGCCGGTCCCACGGGGACTCAGTGCGCTGCTGCCACCTGCTGGCCGGGTGCGGAGGGACACGTACGCTCTGCACAGATGGGGGACTGGTCTGGAACCCCAACACGGGATCTGGGGCACCGGGGCTGGGAGCCTCCAGGGAGCTCGCGGGAGAGACTCAGAGCGCAGCGCAGAGGGCCCGCCGGCCGGGAGAGGCTGTGCGTGAGCACTCAGAGCGTGTTCTGGGAGACAGACGTGTGCCAGTGACTGAGGCTCAACAGAGGATTCCAGAGAGAGAAGCTCTGCAAAGCGAGAATCCTTCAAGCATTTGGAAAGTTAACCCTCCCGAGGACCTTCCCACTGCTTTTCAGAGCGGAAGGGCAGGCGGGAGACTGGGTGAGAGAGAGACATCGATCGGTTGCATCCTGCACGTGCCCCAACCGGGCCGGGGATCAAACCTGCAACCAGGTGTGTGCCCTGGACTGGAAACCGAACCCGAGACCCTTAGGTGCAAGGGCCTGCACCCTAACCACTGAACCACACCGGCAAGGGCTAAAGCAGTAATCGCTTAAATACTGAAAACCCGGGGGGGGGGGGGGCAGAAACCCGCCGAGAGCTGAGCCTCCTGTGACCTGGTCCCGCCCTCTGCCCCCAGGAGCCGCCCCCCAGGCTCTCCCATCGCCGCTGGCTTTCCTTCTGCAGCTTTGTCGCCGCCGGCGATCCTGAACCGGCCCGGGAAACAGGCCCCTGCGCAGAACACGGTTTAATGTCTGGTTTTCTAATTCACCATCCCGGGTCCTTGGCTGCGAGCAACAGCCGTGGATTCTGGGAAATGTGAGCCCATCTGGGGATCAGGCCTGATCACCTGGGTTGCTGGCCTGATCCCCAGTCGGGGGGCGGGGGGAGGCAGCCCAGGTGGACGTGGGAGCTGACGGTCCGAGGAGAAGCTGGGCCCGGGGGACAGCACCTTGGTTGGGGACACGTCGCGCCCACCGTCTCAGCCTGCCTGTGCCACGGGCCGACAGGCGAGTTCTCGGGGTGAAGGTCTGGGGGCCGGCCCGGCTCGGGCGTGGCCCCTGAGGAGCAAGGCTGGTCCCTTGGCTCCCAGACTCACTGGGCGGACGGCGGGGAGGCGGTGTCAGCGCTGCTTCCGTCAACACCCATTCTGATTGGCCGGCGGGTAAGACCCCGTCATTCCAGTGGCTCCATATTTTGACTTCCACCCGAAGAAAAAGGGGTGTTTTAGCTGGAAAAGAGAACGGAGCCCGGCCAGGGTGGCTCAGTGGTGAGCACCGACCTATGCACCAGGAGGTCAGGGTTCGATTCCCCATCAGGGCACAGGCCCGGGTTGTGGGCTCCATCCCCAGTGGGGGGCGTGCAGGAGGCAGCCGATCAATGACTCGCTCTCATCATGGATGTTTCTATTTCTCTCTCCCTCTCCCTCCTCTCTGAAATCAATAAAAAATACATATTTTTAAAAAGTTAAATTAGCCTTGGCCAGTGTGGCTCAGTTGATTGAGCACCATCTCACACACCTGAGAGAGAGGTCACTGGTTCGATTCCCGGTCAGGGCACACGCCTGGGTTGCTGGCTAGATCCCCAGTGGGGGGGGGGGGGAAGGGGTGGAGGCAGCCGATCAATGTTTCTCTCATGGATGTTTCTATCTTTCTATCCCTCTTTCTTTCTCTCTCTCTAAAAATCAATAAAAAGCGGACGCTTGTCCGCTTTTTTTTTTAAATGTTAAATCAAATTTAGGCAGATCAAAAAAACTTTATGACAAGTAGCAAAGGGTTTTTTTTTTAATCCTCACCTGAGGATATGCTTAGAGAGAGGGGGAGAGAGAGATGGAGAGATAGAGACACACACAGAGAGAGACAGAGAGAGAGAGAGAGAGAGAGAGAGAGAGAGAGAGAAACCTCGACGTGAGAGAGAACATCGAGTGGCTGCCTTCCACATGGGCCCCAACAGGGACTCAAACCTTCCGGTGGATGGATGACGCTCAGCCAGCGGCCACACCTGCCAGGGCGGCCTGTGCGTTTGCAGACTCCGACGCTGTCACGATACTGCGTCAGCTAAACTGGGTTAAAATATATTAGAAATAACTTCACCGACTCTGACCCTGTGCTCCGCCCGGAGAGCCGCGAGGAGCAGGATCACCATCGAGCTCACCTGACCTGAGCCGGCAGAGAGGAGAGTGAGAGGGTTCCGACCAGCCGGCCCATCTCCCCTCGACCCTCCTGACCCCACGCCCGGGGATCCCAGGTCAGTCCAGTGCAGGGAGGCAAGTCCCTCCTCCCCAAACCCCAACGTCTTCTTCCGGGTGACGGTGACGAGGCTCAGGCGTCAGCCTGGGGTCTGAGCCCGGCTGGTGCTGCTTGGGCCTTCGCCCGCCTCTGGGAGAACAGGACCCGCCTGGACCCGGGGCTGACCCTCAACTCCGCCCCAGGCCCATCGAGTCCTGCAAGGGAGGGGGGGATGGCTCACTGTGCGGGGAGTGGGCCCGCTTAGCCGCCGCCTCTCCTCCCCTCCCTCAGGCTCCCCAGCCCTGGACCTGCTGCGTCACGCACCGTGTCCCGACCTGCCAGGGGGCAGGGAACCAAGGTCCTCACCCGGGATTACCACAGAGAGGGGGCCCCACCCACTCACGCTATTGTGTCTCTAACACGGTGTGTCTCCCGCCGAGTTGTGACAAAGTACAGTAACAGAGTCCCAGACGGCAGGGAGCAGAGCCGAGCCCCACGGACACACGGCTGCACCGAGCCGAGCTCCGGGGGCCCTGCCTGCGAGTGACGCCGCCATGGGGAGCTGCCGCCATGGGGAGCCGCCTGCTGCGCGGTCGGGGGGCAGGCGTGTCAGGCCGTGTTCCGTGACCCACATGCAATGCCACAGGGGGGGTGCATCTCGGGACGGGGACGCTGCGGGCCACACCGTTCAGGTCAGCGCGCGTTCAGTGCGCCCAGCAGTCGGCACCCTCTCTCTCCTGCGTTGAGTGTCTGCCCCTGGTGGTCAGTGCGCATCATAGCGACCGATCGTGCGGTCGTTCCATTGCTTAAGCTTTTACATACGTAGGTTACATATAACAGGATAGTGTAAAAATTAGGTTACGACATTTTCATTAAACCGTGTCTTACACACATTATACTGGCTGGGCTGCACAAGTATTTGTTGTGGCCGCAGGCAGCCCGTGGCTGCGAGTTTGACATGCTTGCTCTAGGGCATCGAAGAAGAGAAATTCAAGGAAAAATATCGACGAGAGCCAAGCACTGAGGCTGCTGCCTGGGAGGGGGAGGTGGGGAGAGACGGAAGGACCTGAACTTGGCTTCCGTTTCACCTCCGTCTGCAGCGACTCCAAATGGAATTTTCCCCAAACAGATGATGAGTCAGCCAGCAACCAAGCCACCAGGACAATGGGAGGCAGTGCTGCCACCTGCTGGCCGCAGAGCCACAATTCTGGGGCAACGGAGGGATTTCTTGGGGGTGTGACAGGGAAGAAGGAATGGTGGACCCCCTCCGTGGGTGCTGGTACCGTCTTCCCCACACGTGTGAGCTCAGCAGTGGGGCCGCCAGACTGCGCAGCCCTCACACACAAGGCCGTCCCCGCACCCACACTGCGTCACGGGCGTGCACCGTGTGGTACCCAGGGGGACACGGACCTTGTGCTCAGCGCACGCAGCGTGGTGGGAGGGGATGGTCTGGGAGCTGGTCCCGAGCTCTCATCCCCGCCCAGTGCTCGCCGGGGGTCGTGGGGGAATGGCGTGGCCTCCGTGTAAACACAGGGTGACGAACGGACCGGGGTCGCCGGGGGGCACGGAGGGTCTCGTGACTCTCCCAAGGGAACCGTCTCCAGGTCCTCAGCTCCCTGCTCTTTCTCGAAGCCAATCTGCCCGACACGTGTGTGTCACGGGAGGGGGCTGTCCGGCCCCGCCCCCTTCGTGTTCACTTCCTCCCACTTCACAGGAGCATCCCTGTCACCTGCCTGCAGTCTCACCCGGTTCCCATCCCCCAGGAGAGGGGTCCCCTGGGCACCAAGGGGGCGGATGCTGCACCCGTGCTGATGAGACTGAGGACCAATGGCCGGCCACAAGCCCTGACCAATCAGGCGTTTCCCAGGCTCTGTTTCTTTTATATTTATATTTATATATTGATTGATCTCAGAGAGGAAGGGAGAGACAGAGAGAAGCATCCATGACGAGAGAGAATCACTGATCGGCTGCCTCCTGCACCCCCCCAACTGGGGATGGAGCCCACAACCCGGGCCTGGGCCCTTGACCGGAACCGAACCTGGGACCCTTCAGTCCGCAGTCCGACGCTCTACCCACTGAGCCACACCAGCCAGGGCCCAGGCTCCGTTTCAAACAAACTTCAAGGAGGACCTGCTTGAACTGTCCACCAACAGGTCATCACAATGAATCCTGATGGAAGACCACGAGGCGGTTTCTAACTCTGTGCTAAGGAATCCCATCGCCGTCCAACTCCTTCAGGCCGACCTCTGACGGATGTGACCCTGGTTCCTCAGAACTTACAGCTTCCGGGGAAACTGTAATCACCGCAGACCCATCGCTGCGGGCGGACGCCAGTGCTGGGCGAGCCCACCTGCCGTGGGGCGGGGGGGGGGGGGGGGAGAGAGGAAGAGAGAGAGAGAGAGAGAGAGAGAGAGAGAGAGAGAGAGAGAGAGAGAGCGAGCCCCCCCCTCATTCCCGGATTCCCTGCATCGAGGCCCCTAGGTGGCGCCCGCTTTCGGTTTGAGCAGCAAGTCGTTTTATTTTTTAAAGGAACCCGAAAGGTTAACAAGCCGCATTCTTCTCTCCGATTCCATCTCCGGGCGGACGAGGAGACCCTGCAGTGAACACCGGCTTACGACCGGTGCCGGGGAAGTTGGCCTCTATCCACGTCTCAGTGCGGCCTGGGAGCGGGGCTGGGAGTTGGAGAAATACTCCCAGTTCAACGGGGAGGAGGCCATGCCACCCTATGGGGTGGGGTGGGGGGCGGACACAGACTTGGGCCCAAGGGAGCAGGGGCAGGAGGGGGGGTGGGGGGGCTGAAAAAGGTTCTCTCCCCCTCCCCCCCCCCGCTCTACCCAAACCGGCCGTCCTGAAGGAGGGTGACCACGGCTCCCCAAGACGCCCCCAGGACCCTTCAGGACGCCCTTCTCCCCAGCCTTCCACCGGGCGGCGGGGCACGGGCGGCGGGCTCATTTCCTCCCGACACGACGAAAGCTGAACCAGGCGGCGCCGGCTGCAGGCACAGAGCGGGTCCTGGGACGCCTCGTCGTGGCGGTTCTGCCCCCCGTTCTCAGCACGGCCCAGCAGGCCCTCCCGGAACATTTCAGTGAGTCACTGGCACAGACTCACGCAGCTCTCACCCATGCCGAGCCCTGGGGGGAGGGGGAGGGGGAGACACAGAAAACCAGCCAGAGCCCTGGCCGGTGTGGCTCAGTGGATAGAGCGTCAGCCTGTGGACTGAAGGGTCCTGGGTTCGATTCCTGGTCAGGACACAGGCCCGGGTTGCAGGCTCGATCCCGATCCCCAGTGTGAGGTGTGCAGGAGGCAGCTGATCCATGATTCTCTCTCCTCACTGATGTTTCTCTCTCCCTCTCCCTCTCCCTTCCTCTCTGAATCAGTAAAAAAGCAAAAAACAAAACCAAAGCCCAGAACATGAGGGGCCGTTGCTCACAGGGGAGTAAGACAGTGTCTCACGGGGAAGGACAAGGGGGGTTCGTGTGTGTGTGTGTTCCTGTGTGTGTTCCTGTGTGTGTGTGTTCTCCCGTGTGTGTGTTCTGTGTGTGTGTGTGTTCCGTGTGTGTGTTCTGTGTGTGTGTGTGTGTGTTCCTGTGTGTGTGTGTGTCTTCTGTGTGTGTGTGTGTGTTCCTGTGTGTGTTCCTGTGTGTGTGTGTGTGTTCTGTTGTGTGTGTGTGTTCCTGTGTGTGTGTGTGTGTGTGTGTGTGTGTTCCTGTGTGTGTGTGTGTGTGTGTTCCTGTGTGTGTGTTCCTGTGTGTGTGTTCCTGTGTGTGTGTGTGTGTGTGTGTGTGTGTGTGTGTGTGTGTTCCTGTGTGTGTGTGTGTGTGTGTGTGTGTGTGTTCCTGTGTGTGTGTGTTCCGGTGTGTTCCGGTGTGGGATGGTCCCCGTAAGAAGCTGCCTGAAGTAAAGGCCTGAGAGGGAAGACGGCATCACAAATGCTGGGAATCTCTGTGGGAAAGAAAAGGGGAAAACCTTGACTTGATTAGAAGGCCCGACCTGCCCTAGGAAATGCGGGGCAGCTCCGAGGAAATGAAGAAAGTGAGAGGGTTTACATGAGCGAGAGAGAGAGAGAGAGAGACAGACAGACAGACAGACACGGGGCAGCTAGTGGCTCCTTGAGTCCATCGGCCGCGGCCGGCGGGTTGGACCTCAGGCCCGGGGCCGGGTCCTCACTTGGGGGTGAGCATTTGGCTCAATCAAACCTTCCTTTCAGCAAAGCTTCAGGCACAGAATGTGGTGTTTTGTTTCACAGACGCTGCCCTCCTCGCCGCGGAGGGGAAGGCTGGGGCGAGGACGGGGCTCAGGCAGCTCCGCTGAAACCGCCCGCCCCCCCCCCCCCCCGAAGGTACGGGTCCTCCTCCAGGACCTGCTCCGTGGCGACGGCACCATCTCGGCAGAGCAAGGTGGTGACGAGCAGGGACTTGGCACCAGAGGGACGGAGCTCGGACGCCTAGGGGTGCGGCCTCAGAGGACACAGAGCGGCGTGACCGGCCAGGGTAGCTGCAGGGACTGGGCACCAAGAGCTCGGCCAGGCTGTCGTGGGAGGGAGGGGGGGTGGGCGGCTGGAAGGATGAGCCGCACCCGCCTCTCGGGAAGGAGGACGGAATGTCCTTCTTATCTCCCTGGGGCCGGGGCCGAGGACAGCGGCTTGGCTCACGCTCACCCTCACGCTCACCCTGCCGCGGCCTCCCTGCCTCCAGAACCGCCTCCGCCTCCGGAGGCCGCGCTCTGAGGGCTGGGCTCAACCAGCACCTGTCCCTGCTCTCAGAGAACCATCTCCCGCACCAGCACGGCAGCCGGCATCACGGGCTCGCTGCCCTCTGCCGGGGTCTGACGGGGGGGGGGGGGGGGGCCAGAGGGAAAGGCAGTTGTCCTCCACCCGGTCCCGGGGGCGGGAGACCCCAGCCTGGTCCAGCCCGGGGGCAGGAGTCCGGGCCACACCCCGACTTCCTGAGCCGGAGCACAGACCCCCGGGTGAGGGGCGCGGACTGACGTCCCGAGCCTTTCCTTCTCTCCGCAACGGGGGGGGGGGGGGGGGGTCCAAAGTCCTCTTCCTCCCTCGCGTCCCCCGGCTCCTCCCTCCGCCTCGGCCCCACCACCTCGGCCCCGCCGCCCGCACCGGCACCTGCGGGGGCCGCGCCTGCCCCTCAGGTGAGGCCTCGGCCCCCATCCGTCCTGTGCCGGCTCCTCTCACTCCGCGTGACCCCCTCAGAGCTCCCCTGGCACAGCAGGTGTCAGGACGTCTCTCCTCATCCACACACTGTGTTTGTTTATTGAAATGGCTCTTACTGATTTGTTTCAGAGAGGACCATCGATGAGAGAGAGGACCATCGACCCGCGGCCTCCCGCGTGCTCCCCGTGGTGAGGGAGCTGCAGCGGCATGTGCCCCGACCGGGAGTCGAACCAGCGACCTGGTGCCCCGGACGACGCTCGCCAAGGGAGCCACACTGGCCAGGGCACGACTGCTCTCCTTGCTTCGGTGAAGGACATTCTGCGATCTCCATTCCCGCCGTGGACCCGGGCTGCTCCCACCTCCTGGCTGTGGCGCAGGGCTCTCTGAGCACAGACATCCGAGCATCGCTGCGCCCCCCTGGCCCCCCCCCCCCAGTTCCTGAGCCTCCACGCCAGCAGGGGCTCCCCCTCTCCTTTCTGAACGATGCTCAGGGGCTCAGGGCTCTGTGCTGGGGAGGGGAGGCCGCGGCTGCTGAGTGTCACCAGCAGTTTGACGCCCGTCACAAGTCCACAGGAAGTCCGCTCCCAGACGTGCTTTCAAACATGCCTCATTTCTTTGACTGCTTTCTGTGTGTGTGCGCGCGTGTGTGTGCATGTGTGCACATGTGTGTGTGTGTGTGTGCATGTGTGCGCACACACAGAAGCTGCACCCACACCCTCACCACAATCTCATGAGGCCCTCACCCCTCGCCTCACAGCTGCACCCCGAACCCCCACACTGAGGCTGCACCCTGACCTTGTCCGTGCTCCCACACCTCCCGCTCAGGCTGACGCTCAGGGCCGGGCTCCGTGCCCGGGAGAACAGACACAAGGTCCGACCCGAGAAGCAGGCACAGCCGGGCCGTGCCCATGGCAGAGCGCCAGCCTCACTCCAAAGGCTGCGGGTCCCCCCCCCCCCGCCATGGGGTGCGGGTCAGGGGCCACCATCGATATGGCTCCCCCCTCCCTCCTTCCCACGCTCTAGAAAGCCATGGGACAGGATCCTCGGGAGGATTAACAGAAGAAGAAAAAACACGAAGTGTCTGAGCCACCGCCGGGCAGGAGGCCAGGGGGAGGGAGCCGCTGAGCCGCAGGTGCACACGGACTGAGCACGGAGCGCATGCGCACGGCAGCGGAGGCTGGAATCAGGAGGTTTGGGGGGCGGGGGGGGGGGAGCAGGCACTGAGGGCGGGAGGGGATGAAGGCACCTTCTGAAGGAGTTGGGGGGAAGCACGTGGACTTGAAACAATCTGTGTCTCTGAGGTTTTCACACGTTCCTCAGAACGTTCGAGCAGCAGACAGAACACCCCGTGTCCCTCCACGGGGACGGGCTGAACGGTGACCCGGAAGGTGAGCTGAGTCCTGGCCTCACACGTGCACGTGACCTTCCTTACAAACAGGCTCTCTGCCGACGTGATCATCAGGATGAGGTCGTGCTGGTTTGGGGTCCTCCTAAGAGGAGGAGGGGACACCCGGAGACGCAGGGAAGAGGCCGGGGACGAAGGAGGCAGAGATGGGAGGGACGCAGCCGCACTCCAAGGGCACGGGGCCGGGAGCAGGAGCCCAGGACTCTCCCCCGGGGCTCGGTGCGGGTCCCGGCCCTGCACGTCTGTGAGATGAGAGAAGTTCTCGTCTTCACCAACCCGTTCGCTCGGGCTCGTTACGGCAGCCCCAGGCCATGCCCACGGCAGCCCCAGGCCATGCCCACGGCAGCCCCAGGCCATGCCCACGGCAGCCCCAGGCCATGCCCACGGCAGGGACTGGGTCAATAACTAAGGTGCACACAGGCTACGGACAGATGTCTTGGTTTTAACTGTGTACATACAGTCCCTGAGTAAAACTAAAACAACATTTAAACAATACGTGAAGTCTATTTCCCTATTACCTAGTTGTTTGGGTTTTTACAAACTGATTTTAGAGAGAGGAAGGAAAGGGAGGAGCGGGAGGGGGTGGAGGGAGGGAGGGGGGAGGGAGGGAGAAACACTGATTTGCTGGTTCACTGATTGATGCATTCATTGTTGATTCTTGTATGTGGCCTGACGGGATATCGGACCTGCAACCTTGGCATATGGACGCTCTAACTGACCGACCTACCTGGCCAGAGCATGTTTGAATTTTATTGATTACACGTTAAAGCCAAAATAATAGACAATGATACTAATTCTTTTTGATAAAAATCTGACTTGGTGTGCTGAGACTGCCTGGTGTGGTAGGCACCCCGTGACCCCCACGGAGTCTGCACAGCAGGACGTGAGCAGGGCAGGCCAGGGCAGGCCAGGCGGCCGGGGACCTCAGGTTGCTCGTCAGCTGACCTTAAAACAAGGAGAAGAGCTGGGTCAATGTCATCACAAGGACCCTCAAAAGTGGGAGAGGGAGGCAGGAACGTTAACGTGGGAGTGATGAAATGTGGGAGTGACTCAACCCGTAATTTCTGGCTTTGACTTTGAAGATGGAGGATGCGGCCATGAGCCAAGGAATGCGGGAGCCTCTAAACCCCGGAAAAGGCAAGGGAATGGATTCACCCCAAGACACTCCAAAAAAAACCCCACAAAAAACCACGGATCTGCAGACGCCTTCAAGTCAGCCCAGTGAGACCCGTCAGATCTGACCGCAGACACGGAAGGAACAATGTCCGTTTTAAACCATTACGTTTGTGCTGACGTGTGACAGCAGCAATAAGACACAGTGCATCTTGCCACGCCCTCCTTCTGCCGAGGAAGAAACTGAGATCCAAGAACAGCAACGAGAAGAATCAGCACCCGACCCCCAGCCTCCAGGTTAATAGGGTGCGTCCCCTGGAGGACAAACAGCCGTTCGCCTCAAACACGTCTGTCACGCATCTCCCCGGAGCCCTTAAAAAATAACTGGCTCCTGGAAAAATTCAGCTGATGGACATTCTGGAACATTTCTCATCTTAAAATGAAAAATCCTACACAATAAAAGCCTAATATGCTAAGTGTCCGACCGTTTGTTCGACCATTCGCTCGGTCGCTATGACGTGCACTGACCACCAGGGGGAAGATGCTCCGGCCGGTAGGTGAGCTTGCTGCTGGGGTCTGGCTGATCGGGACTGGGCGAGACAGGCCGGACACGCCCTGGAGCCCTCCCGCAGTCCCTCCCCGGCTGGCCAACCTCCCCCGGCCCCTCCCCGGCCTGCCGGCCCGATCGGGACTGGGCGAGTCAGGCCGGACACGCCCTGGACAACCGTGCACCCGCCTCTGGTGAACAGTAAGGACGCTGCGCCCCAACTTGGTAAGAACCCCCTTTCCTCCAGCTGAGCAGGTCTGACCCGTCCTCCCATGGACAGCACTCGACTGCTCACCTCAGACCGCTGAGGTTTTATTTGTTGTTCTTTTTAAATCCTCACCCGAGGGCATTTTCATTTGTGTTTTTAGAGAGAAGGGCAGGGGGAGAGACAGAGAGAAACATTGACCGGTTACCTTCCACACACACCCCAGCCGGGGGTCGAACCACAACCTGGGCTTGTGCCCTGACCGGGGATCGAACCCGCAACCTTTCAGTGCACAGGACGATGCTCCAACCCACTGAGCTACCCTGGCCGGGGCAACCAGGTCCGAGGGTTTGGCCCTGTGCTAATGAAGAGCTTCACAGGAAGAAAAGCCCACCTGCCCGTCCCCGCAGTCAGTGCTCCGGTAATGGCACTGCTGCAAGTTTAAATACCTGTTCACGGCCGGGTGGCTCCGTGGTTGAGCGTCCACCTATGAACCAGGAGGTCATGGTTCGATTCCCGGTCAGGGCACATGCCTGGGTTTTGTGCTCGAACCCCAGTGAGGGGCGTGCAGTCGGCAGCTGACCCATAATTCTCTCTCATCATTGACTAGAGGCCCAGTGCATGAATTTGTACACGGTTGGGGTCCCTCGGCCTGGCTGGCGATCGGGGCCGATCAGGGCCGGCCGGCCAGGGGGAGGAATGGGGTGGGGGGAGGGGCCGTGGGAGGCTGGTCAGCTGCGGGAGGTTGGCTGTGGGAGCGCACTGACCAGCAGGGGGCAGCTCCTGCGTTGAGCGTCTGCCCCCTGGTGGTCGGTGCTCATCATAGTGACTGGTCAACTGTCACAACAGTCACTTAGGCTTTTATATAGAGTGAGAGATGTTTCCATCTCCCTCTCCTTTCTTCTCTGAAATCAATAAAGAATGTAAAAAACATAATAATAACATAGCCCCATATATATATGCACAGCCCGATGAAACGAGAAGACATTGTGCTGCTCTGACTGGTGTGGCTCAGTGGATAGAGCGTCGGCCTGTGGACCGAAGGGTCCTGGGTTCGATTCCGGTCAAGGGCACATGCCTGGGTTGCAGGCTATTTCCCGGCCCAGGCCCTGGTGGGGGCGTGAGCAGGAGGCAGCCCATCGGTGTGTTTCTCTCACATCGATGTTTCTGTGTCTTCCCCTCTCTCTCCTGCTCTCTCTGAAAATCAATGAAAAAATGTCCTCAGGTGAGGACTTAACTAATAAAACCAAAGTAAATACAATAAAAGATGAAGCCGCTGCACCGGTGAGCTCTCCAGTCCGTGAGGCCCGAACGGTTGGCCACGGCCGATCTCAACCACCGGAGGGTCCAGGCCTGGGCTCAGCCCCTCCGACGGGGGCAGCCCCGTGCGAGGGGGCCTCTGGGGCGGTAACTGAATGTGGTCCCCGGGCCGCCCCGGGCCCAGGACCTCGGAGCAGGGGGGTTCGGCCCGTGTCACAAACACGGCGGACGCGGGGCGCAGGGCCGGCCGTCAGGTCCCACCGGGGCCCGCAGGCAGCGCGGGGAGGAGCGGAACCAGCGAGGAGGCCCGGGGGGCAGCGGACCGGGAGGAGGGACACGTGGAGCTCAGGGGCCTCTGGGGAACCGCCAACCGGGCCGCCCGACCCCCCACCCCGTCACACGCACACTCCCCGGATTTCCCCAGCGGAGGCCCCGCCGGGAACCACAGCAAAACCCCTTCAGCACCCTCATGGCGCCCGGCAACCTGACCGCCACCTCCACCCGCTGGACACGGTGCGCAGCCGGCAGGCCCCGTGGCTGCAGCGGCCCCCGAGGAGCCCGCGGTCGGACGGACGGACGGACGGCCCGCCAGGCGTGCGCCCACCTGCCCGCTCTCCCGGCGCCTCCGGGCCGCGGCCTCCGCTCTGAGCTGCTCTCCTGCCGCTCGCGCCCGGGAGGTCGGCCTCGGCCCGTCCAGGTGGGGGTGCCCGGCAGCCCGGCCCTGGGACCCGCAGGCCCCGCGGGGAGGGCACCCAGGCCGCTCGGTTCCCGGGGCCAAGGCGGCAGGCGCATGCGCACGCCCACAGCCACGCGGCAGCCACGCTGAGTGGCCACGTGACCCTCCCTGCGCTGGAGGTGGGCGTGGCCCGTGTGGTGCGCAGCAGCCAATCAGCAGCTGGCAGAGCAGCAGCACGTGACCTGGGGGAAAGGCTCCGCCTGGCAGGTGGCAGGACACGTGCCTGCCTCGCCCTGGGGCCCGGCAGCCGGTCCGCGGCCACAGCCTCGCGCTGCCCCCCGTGGTCACGCCCCACACCCCGCCCCACGGCGGTGCCATCGCCATCCCCATCGCCATCGCCATCGCCATCCCCATCCCCATCCCCATCGCCTTCACCTTCACCTTCACCTTCACCATCACCTTCACCGGCCACACCGGAGCCGCAGAAGGTGCGCCCGCCCGCCCGCGGCTCGGGGTGAGCGTCCCCGTCACCGGAGGTCGCGGTTGGCTCCGGTCGGGGCACAGGCGCGGGGTGCGGCTCCACCCCCAGCGGGGCGCGCAGGAGGCCGCGCACCCACGAAGCTCTCATCACTGTCCCCCCCGACCCCCCCCCCATGGACGAAACAGACGTAAAAGGAAGCCGGCGCCACCGCCTCCCCAGGCCGCCCGCTGTGGCTGCAGACGCCTCAGCCCCGCTCCGACCCCGGGAGCCAGGCCAGGCATTGCCCTGGAACCCGGGCCACCAGGTGTCCCCCGAGCCGCCGGCCAGCGGGAAGGGCAGCTGGTCCCGGTCCCCCCACCCCACTCTGCCTCCGGGGGCCCTGCACCAGCCGTCACTCCGCAGGCAGCTCCGCAGGTCCCCGCGGGAGCCCCCCAGGGCTGCGGGCCTGCACCCCTCCCCTGGGCCCAGCTCCCCGCTGCTGCCCGCACAGGCGCCCCCACCAGGCACTGCGCACCCCACCCGACCGCCCCCCGCCCACGTCCACCCGGCCCCTCTGGCCCTCCCGGTGCAGGTGGCCCGCCTGGCGGCCTCCAAGGCTCTGACACCTCCCACCCAGTCAGTACTGGCCCAGTTTGCCCACCAGACGTCCATCCACGCCCCCCAGCCTCCTCCACCATCTACACTGGCCCCCCTGGGCCCACCAAGGTCAACCAGGCCCCTCACCCGGAAACACTGGGCGGGGGGGGGGGACTCAGCAGAGAACATTTTGAAAGGAAGGGGCTCAGGAGGGCGGAGTCCATGCTTTCTAGTTTGAAAGAGAAAAAGAACTCACCAGGACAAAACCCATTCCGCACCAAACTGGGAAGGAGGAGAGAGAAGGGAAAATCCTGGGTGGGGGTGGGGGTTCCAGAACGGCATGAACTTTTCCAAGGTTATTTCCACATGGCAGCAAGGACATTGAAGAATTTGCTCTCACCCAGCCTGTGCGGCTCAGTGGTTGAGCGTGGACCCTTGAACCAGGAGGCCACCGGATCGGTTCCAGGAAGGGGCATGCGGGAGGCGACCAATCGATATTTCCTGTTCATCACTGATGTTTCTATCTCTCCCCCTCCCTTCCTCTCTGAAATCAATAAAAAAAAATTTTTTTTCTTTTTAAAGTTTTAAGTTTAAGCCCTGACCGGTGTGGCTCAGTTGGTTGAGCATCGTCCCATACACCCAGAGGTCGCGGTTGGATTCCAGTGGGGGGCTTGCAGGAGGCAGCCAATCGACGTGTCTCTCTCCCCCTCCCTCTTCCTTCCTCTCTAAAAAATCAATAAAAACATGTTTTTAAAGTTAAAAGTTTAAAAAGTAAACGGATGAGAAATGAAACTCTGCCCCCACAGACATGCATGCCAGTGTTCTCAGAGCATTCCTCCTCTGACGCCCAGACTGGACATGAGCTAGCATTGGCCTGTGAGGGCTGTCGTAACCAACGCCACGGAGGGCTGGCATGACAGAAAAGTCTCCCAGTCTGGAGGCTGGAGGTCCAGGGGCCGGGGGCCGGCAGGGCTGGGTCCCTCCGAGGCTGAGGGACAGTCTGCTCCAGGCCCTCCCCCAGCCTCTGCTGGTCCCTGGAGATCTCTGGTTCCTGGGCTTGTAGGTGCATCCCCCGTCTCTGCCCTCATCGTCATGGCCTCCGCCCTGCGTGCGTGTCCGTGTCAAGTTCTTTATAAGGACACAGTCACCCGTGCTGGGGTCTGTCCTTAGCTAGTCGCATCTACAAAACCCTCTTTCCAAGCAAGGTCACATGCCCAGGTGCTGGGGGCTAGGACTTCAACCTGTGAGTTTGGGAGGGGACACAGCTCGGCCCATAACAAACCCGAATGTCCATGGGCGTGCGAGGGGACAGACCATTGGTGTCCTGTCCAGCGATGGGCAGCGCACGGACGTAAAGAGGAAGGAATGCGGGTCCTGCCACGGCACAGGGCAGCCTCAGGAGCGTGAAACGGAGGAGCCGGGCGCAAAAGGCCCTGTTGTAGGACCTCAGGGTAAGAAGTGTCCCGAAAAGGCACATTCATGGAGAAAAGGGCAGATGGCGGTGCCTAGGGCTTGGGCTGGGAGAAGGGATGCAGCCAAAACTAGCGTGAGGGCAACGGCTGGGCTCGTGGAAACGTTCTAAACTGCATTTCTTTAAAGGGATATTTTTCTTTTAATATATTTTATTGATTTCTTACAGAGAGGGAGAGTTAGAATCATCGATCAGCTGCCTCCTGCACACCCCCCACTGGGATGTGCCCGCAACCAAGGTCCATGCCCCTGACCGGAATCAAACCCGGGACCCTTCAGTCCGCAGGCTGACGCTCCATCCACTGAGCCACACCAGCCGGGCTAAACTGCATTTTGGTAATGGTCGCCAACGCCATAGGTTTACGAAAAGACACGCTGAAGTGTACTTGACAATGGGTGAATTTTCAATAGCAAATTATATGTTAACAAGGCTGGGGTTTTTTAAAGAAAAAGAAAACTTGGACCAAGCTGGGTGTTCAGTGGTTAGAGCGCCTGAAGGGTTGTGAGTTCGATTCTGGTCAAGGGCCTGCACCTTGGTTGCAGGCTCGATCCCCAGCCCTGATGGGGCCCACGGGGGGCAGCCATCCACGTGTCTCTCTCGTCGATGTGTCTCCCTCGGTCTCTCCGCCTCCCTTCCCCTCGCTCTGAAACCCGTGGGGAATGCCCTCTGAAGAGGATTAACAGCAACAACAACAACGAAGCAGACAGACCTTGTGGGGTGGGCCCAGCAGCGGGTTCCCGCGTCTTCCCGCTGGTTCCGCTCGATGCCGCTTACACGGCTGCTCCGGGCTTCCCGCGGGGGGACGGCGACCGCATCCCGCAGCCTGCGGCCCGTTCCCGCCCCCCCCCGGCTGCCGCCCCCCCTCCGGCCCCGCCCCGAGGCAGGAAGACGATGCTCCCCCCCCATCCCACTCCCCCGGGAGGAAAGGTCTAGACCAGTGGTCTGGGGCTTTACCAACCTGCACAGCATGGTGTCCGGGCCGATGCAGACCCAGACTTAACAGTGACCCGGGGTCAGACCCATGTCCACGGACTCGCGGAGCTTGACCTTTTGAGGCCCCCCAGGCACCCCCAGGCACCTGTTCTGAATCGAGCTCTTTACCCCTCGCCTTGCTTTCCTGGTGGGACCACCATCCACCCAGGCACGCCAGCCCGAAACCTGGGCTCACGGAGCTCAATCTAGCTGGCCGCTGGCGCTGAGGTTCCATCTCCAGTACGTCCCCTTTCTGCAGCCATGGCACTGGGCCCAGACCTTCTCAGCCTCCCACTGGCCCCCCTGCCTCTGGTCTCATCCCCCCACTCCGTTCTGGCCCCTCCCCCCCACGACACCCTAGGAATCACCTGTGAGCCTGACGGGCGCTCCCTCCCGGGCGCCCCTGTGGCTCCTCGCTGCTGCCCAGACAGAGCGACAGAAACCGGGCTGTGCTGCTCTCATCATGAAAGGCTGCTGTCCGTCCGTCCGTCCGTCCGTCTGTCCGCACCTGCGAGGCCCCAGGCGTCCCCCGCTCCAGGAGGGCACCGCTGGCCCAGATCACAGACCGAAACTCCTTACGTTTTAACTCAACTTGTTCCCTCACAACATTAAACATGGAACTACCACGGGACCCAGCAATTCCCCTTCGGGGTTTACGGCAGAACTGGAGAAGATCTGGTCCCCGTTCAGAGAGCGTGATTTACACGCCACGGAAGCAGCCGAAGGGGACGGGATGAAGAGCACGTGAGGTGCGCTCGCTCGCACACGTGTGTATGTCGTTACATGCAATGGGAGATGACTCAGCATAATCAAGCAGGAGGCCTTGCCAGCTGTGGCAGCGTGGACGGACCTGGAGGGCATTACCTTACACGAGGGACCTGAAAACATCATGGAATCAGGTAACACAGTGGTGGCTGCCAGAGGAGGCGGGCAGGAGGCGGGCACAATGGTGGGCGGGGAGCATCAGTACAAAGAATACATTCTGTCCACAGAGGAATGCCCAGCCTGTAGAAGTTCCATGGGAGGCACACCGTGAGGGCATGTCCAGAAGCAGAACCTCAACAGACAGAAAACATTTCAGAGAACGGCAGCTCCGCAGCTCATTCTAGAGGTTAGACCCAAAGGGGAGAGAAGGGGGTTAGTTACCTGAAGCCCGGGGGGGTTAGGGGGCGGGAGGAAGCAAAGCAGGGAGACCTCTGGGATGAGGCCCGAGGGAGAGACCCACGCCCTGTCCACGGGAGGGGCAGGCGTTCTCAGGGGACAGTGCAGCCGCGGAGACGGCGTTCGGGGGCCAGATGGCCTGCGGGCCCTGGTCTCTGCTCTGGGGAGGGCGGGCCCGAGGGTCTGGAAAAGAGATTCTTCTTCTTCTTCTTCTTTTTTTTTTTTTTATAACATATTTTTACTGATTTCAGAGAGGAAGGGAGAGGGAGAGAGAGACAGAAACATCAATGATGAGAGAGAATCACCCATCAACTGCCTCCTGCTCGCCCCCCATTGGGGATTGGGCCCCACATCCAGGCACGTGCCTCTGACTGGGATCAAACCCGGGACCTTTCAGTCCGCAGGCCGACGCTCTATCCACTGAGCCAAACCGGTTTTGGCGATAGGACATTTTAATAAAAATTAATATTTTTTCTTGAACATTAGCTTACAGACACTGAATAACTGCACAAATGAATAAGCGTAACGCAAATAAACCCATTTTTCTTGTTCTCCGAAAGCGAAATATTTCCTGTTGCGCACGCCAGACAAGTCAGTCCAAGACCAATGCCGAGGCCATTGATTGGCTGCTAACATACTCGCTGCTGGTGTTCGTGGGGAGAAATGGTGCGCCTGCGCATAAGGCGTGTAAGGGAAATGAATGCAACACGATGATAGTCATCGGTCATTAGCGAAGGTTGTAGCTCGTTATTAATAATTATGTATAACAGGATGTTGTAAAAATTAAGTTGCGAAATTTTTATGAAAACGTTTCTTACGTACCATTACAGTGGCTGGGCTGCAAAATATTCGTGGTGGGCCGCGTGCAGCCCGCGGGCCGCGAGTCTGACGTGCTTGCTGTACAGTGTGGGCCCAGGGCAGGGAGCCCATGGCCCAAGTGTGAGGGCAGCTCTCAGAACGACCCTCAGGCCCTGACCGGTGTGGCTCAGTGGATAGAGCGTCGGCCTGCGGACTGAAAGGTCCCAGGTTCGATTCCGGTCAAGGGCATGTACCTTGGTTGCGGGCACATCCCCAGTGAGGGGTGTGCAGGAGGCAGCTGATTGATGTTTCTTTCTCGATGTTTCTAACTCTTCCTCTCCCTTCCTCTGTAAAAAATCAATAAAATATATTAAAAAAAAAAAAAAAAGAACGACCCTCAGGGGACCTCTGCCCTGAGCACACAGCCCGGCCCTGGGCTCCGGCGAGGGTTCTCAGGGCTCCGTCTGAAAGAGGAGCACCCTCAGCCCTGGCCCTGGCCCTCACCAGAACTGAAATCCGGCTCTGACTTCCTGAAACCCGAGAAACCTTGGCCTCGGGCAAAGGCCCTTTGGCCGGCAGGTTTATGCAACAGGGCAGCTGTGCCAGGCCGGAGAGCCAATGCCGCAGCGGGCGCTCCTGGGGGTGACAGCGCGTGTGGGGTGTGTATCCCCGACCGAGAACGCGTTAGAGTCCAAGGGTCCTCACGCACAAACACACACGGACTGCAGCCGACGCCAGACGCGGCTGGAACAGCCTCTGCCTGGGCCACTCTGGCCTTGGATTAGGCCTCCGTGTCTCCCAGCCTCTCAGCTCCAGCCTCCCCGCCTCCCTGCCTCCCTGCCTCCCTGCCGAGCGCTGGAGGGCCGGGCGGGCGGGCGCCTGGTGAGGGGTCGGATCTCACAGCGCCCGGGGCTCCCGTCAGCAGGCTCGCCTTCTCCCTGACCCGCCGCCTCCTCTCCAGGACCCTGGCCCGTGCCCCCTTTGAGCCAAGCAGCTGCGGTGCTTCTCCCTGGGCATGAGCCGGGGGCTCTCACGTGAGGCCCAGACCGGTGGCCTCCGGCTGCCTGGGGACCAGTGAGGGAGGCCAATCCCCGTCCCCACCCAGACCCACGAGTCAGAAACACGCACCCTTGGCTGCGGCGCCTCCGGGCTAGTTCCGCTCACGGCGGGCAGTCAGCACCTGCGTTTGTTCCTCAGGCACAGCCCGTGGGACAGAAGACCAGACTCTGCCCCGTTACCCTCCCCACACCCCCAGGTTCATCCACAGAACTTCTCCCAGCGAGACTGAGGGTGTGTAAGGGGGGAAGGGGGGGGATTCTCGCTCTAAGCCGCACGTATTTTGTAGACAAACTCCTATCATTGTAAAAAAAACTGTAAGGAAAGAACATGCAAGTTTGATTCCCACTCCCCAGGGCGCCCACAGTCCCCTGAACAGCTTTCTAGAGGTTTCTGAGCACACACTCCCTTTGTGCTTCAAACACACACGTCCCAGCGGCAGCCGTGTCCTGTTTGCTCATTTCGTGAACTGTTTTCGGAAAACCTTCCCTGGGCGGTGATGTGCCCCCGCGGAAATTTGGCTGGAAATGCAGGGGAGACTCTGAGTTTCGGGGTCTGCAATGGGCGCCGCAGCGGACCCAGAGCCGGTTCTGACCGTCACAGCCGGGTCCAGTCCTGGCCTGAGAGCTGGCCCTCGGCCGGGGAGGTCCCCGCACCTGCTCCCTCTGCGGTCGGTCCGGGCGGACCACAGGGACACGGTCCCTTTTCACTGAGTCACTTCGGAGGAAACACACGTTCGGAGCCGCAGGATTTCAGTCTCCGGTGTGTGTGCCGGGAGCCGAGCTCGAACTCCGCCGCTCCGGGACCGCGGTCCGGGGTCAGCACCTGTGCTGGGTCCTGGGGGGCGGGGGGGGGGTCTGAGGTGCCGGTCCGGCCGGCCGAGCAGCACCGGAAGCCCAGCGGGCAGGTCTCCGGCGGCTCCAGAGCAGAGCACCCGCCTCAGCCTCAGCCTCAGCCTCAGCCTCAGCCGGGGTCTCAGGGCCCGGCCTGGCCCCAGCGCCCCTCGCTCCTTCCCTCCTCCCCGCGGGCGTCCTAAGCTGCGGGACTCAGACAAGCGGGGGGCGGGGGGCCGGCGTGCGGAGCTCCGTTAGCCCGGGGGGGCCTTTCCGAGGGCGGCCTTCCCCGTCCGGAGGAAAGCTGGGAGCACAGCACCCGCCCGGCCAGGAGCCCGGGTGCTGCCGGGGCACCTCCAGGCCCGGAGCCTCAGGCCTCGGGCCGGGCCCGCGGGCCACGCCGTCTGCGGGAGCCGGGCCGCTCCTCCCCGGTCCCGCGGGGGGGGGGGAGGGGGAGAAGGCGGGGCTTTCACGCGCCGTGGCCACGCCCCCGCCAGTCTAGGCCAATCGCGTCCTTAGGCCCCCGCAGGGGCGGGCTCCGTGCGTGGGCGGTGATTGGCCCCGGGCCAGAGGGCGGGACGCGGGTCCGGCCTATAAGAAGCCCGCGGCGCCGTCGCCCGCGTCGGCGTGTCCTGCGGCGTCTCCCGTCCTCCTCGCAGTCCGCTCGGCGCGCCCGCGAGTCATGACGACCAAGGCCGTGTGCGTGCTGCAGGGCGAGGGCGAAGTGCGGGGCACCATCCACTTCGAGCAGAAGGCAAGGCCGCGGCCGCCCGCAGTGCTGAGTCACGGCGAGCGTGGCGGGGCGCGGGCTGGGCCGGGGCGGGACCGCGGGCCCCGGAGCGAGGGAGGGAGGAGGGAGGAGGCCGAGGCCGAGGCGGCGGGCGGGGCAGGCGCCCCGGAACCGCCCAGCGCTCCCCGCGGGGCCGCCTCTGCGCCCTGGAGCCCGGGCCGCCGTTGCGCAGCAGGTCGGGCCGCGGAGTCGTCGTCCCCTCGTCCCCTGGGGGCCCCTCGCTCCGGGTCCGCCCCGCCCCGCCCGCCGGGACCGCTGCTGGAGCCGCCCTCGCGCCGAGGCCGCGTGTGTCGGGTTCAAGGGTCGTGAACTTCTAGGACCTGCGACACCGCCCGCGCGGCCTCGGGGGAGCTCTGACCCCGCGCCAGCCCCGCCCCGAGCCGCGATCCCGCGATCCGAGCCCAGGCCACGGGCCTCGCCGACACCGGGCCGCTGCGGCCGGGCTGGCGGGTGCGTGTCCGCGGGGCGTCCGCCTCCGCTGCGGCCCGGAGCGCGGAGACGGGTCGCCGGTGCGGGCGCAGAGCGGGGCGCGGACGGCAGGAGGCCCCCGGGGTCCACGCGGGAAGCTCGCTCTGTTCTCGCAGCTCGTTCCACCCCGCGCTCCGGGCCCGCCTTGAAGCCGCTCTGCCGACCGGGCTCCTGAGCGCGGGAAACAGCTGGGCCGGTCCCGGGGGCCGGAGGGGCCCAGCCTGGGGAGGTTCCGAGATCAGAAGACGCGAGGGACACTGTTGAGCGAGGCTCCGGCCCGGGAGCGGGGGTCTGGGTGGCGCCGCCTGTGAAATGCGGGCCTCCCTGCCCCCCGCCCCCCAGGGCCCCCGGGGAACGCGCACCCGGTCCCGGTGTCTGCAGGAGGCGCCCTGGCGTTGGACTAAGTTCTGCTCTTTGTCCACCTCTCCTCGCACAGAACTCGCTGGAAGCCGGGCTGTGGTCCCGGCCCTCGGCCCTCCGCCCTCCGGAGCAGCTTGCCCCCGCCTTCCCGGTGCGGGGAGGCTGCTGTTGGTCCCGATAAAGGCCCGGGCTGGTGCCGATAGGCGGGCCCGTGTGAGCCTGCGGCCCCGCTCCTCGGTTGGCCTGTTGAGCGCATACAATTTTGGCGTTTCCCAGTTTTAAAACCAGCATTTTCAGCTGGAACTGCAGACCTTAGCGTCCTTGGAGCATTTAGATCTGTCCCCGGAGCCTCCCTCAGCCAGGACAGCCCCCCGTGCCCCCTGGTTGACTGCGGGGCCGGCTGGGCTGTGCGGCATCCTTTATCCAGGAAACGAGGCGGAGGAGCCTGCCCTGGTTTTCTTCCTGTGCTTTTGATAAGTGTTTGGAGGATGACATTCACATTTGAAATTTTCCAAAATTAAAGCTTATCTTTAGAAGAATCGTAGTCTGGTTTTGTTTGTTTTTTAAAATATATATATTTTATTGATTTTTTACAGAGAAGAAGGGAGAGGGAAAGAGAAACATCCATGAGAGAGAAACATTGATCACATGCTTCCTGCACGCCCCCTACTGGGGATGTGCCTGCGACCAAGGTACATGCCCTTGACCGGAATCGAACCTGGGACCCTTCAGTCCGCAGGCCGATGCTCCATCCACTGAGCCACACCGGTCAGGGCTGTTTTTGTTTTTTTAAGAAAGGAAAAAAGGGTAGCAGTTCCCACACGACTTGACTGGAGCCTCCTACTTGTCCAGCGGCGGGTCAGGTGAAGGCTGGCCCTGGTACCCGTGTGCAGCCTGTGTGTTTGGAGTTGTTAGGATTCCTCCGCTGTGAGTGAGGTCCTGGGTTCCGCACGCAGCCGCACCGTGGTCTTCTGCCTTGTAAGAGGCAGACCTGTGTGTGTGCTGAACGGAAAGGGGCACAAAGAAAGCGGGGGGCTAACTAGGATGAGCTCACGTCGGGTGCAGTCGGGTTGTACACACATTCTCCCCGTGAGGTTCCACCTGCTCAAAAGCATCCCAAGTAACAGGAACTGCTCAGGGTCCTGGCGAGGGGCAGACGCGACAGCCTCCCAGGCCACGTTCCGTGCTCTGCCTTCTGCTGGGGCCTGGTCCCGGCCTGGGGGTCCCGGCCTGGGGGTCCACAGAACCAGGCCAGCACCTCCCGCCCGGCTTCCCCGCCTGTGAGGGGAGAGGTGATGCCGTGCCCCTTCCCTCGGACCCTTTCTCAAACCTGTGCTTCTCCCGAAACAGGGAAACGGGAAGGTCACGGTCTCGGGCTCCATCATGGGCCTGGCCGAGGGCGAGCACGGCTTCCACGTCCACCAGTTTGGAGACAACACACAAGGTGGGTGCGGGCGGGCGGCGGCCACAGACCAGTCGGCCTGGCGCCCGGGGTCAGCCGGGGCCGGGCCATAGAACTGGTTTTTGACTAAAGAGCGGAAAGGAAGGGGAGGGGTTGTGTTTGTTTAGATCATGATTCAGACCCGATTGTAGCCATTCAGCTCCTCCGGTGTCGGCGTGCTCCCAGGTGGGCAGGCGTCCTCCGCCTCGTCCTCCGCCTCGTCCTGTAAGAACAGCCCACACCGGCCGGCACCCTCAGGACGGGGCACCCGGGGCCGGAAGGGGAGCCGTGGCCGCGCTGCCCGAGCTCCACCGTCTCCCCTGGGGATTGGAAGAAAGTCCCGGGTTCACGGGTGGGAAATGCACGTGGAGATCGGTGCTGCTTCTGAGTGTCTGCCCTCGGGGTTTGCACTGGGAGGACGTGATTCGTTCTGGGAAACGTGTCCTGAATGTTGAAAGCTGGGCTCCTACAGAGGGCGACGTGGAAGGAGCAGGTGGGATCGTTTGTTTCTCCATTGCTGCTTGGTTTCACTGCCTCTGCTCTGGGCGGCCTGGCTCTGCGCTGATCACTGCTGCCCGTGAGGGACCCTGCCCATCCCCGGGGAGCGTGGGAGCCGGTCAGTCAGAACTGGGGCGCGGTGGCTGCGTCTGCAAGAACGGTGCAGCAGCAGGTGCTGGGCTGGCGAGCTGCTCTCTGAGCGCGGTCCGAGCTGGTCTGAGGTCCGAGTGCCGCCGGGAGCCGTGCCGCCTGAGCTGGCGAGGCCGCCCGTCCTGGGGCACAGGCGCGGCTTTGCCTCCTGCGGCCGCGGCAGGAGAGCTGCTGCGCTGGGTCTCGCAGTCCAGGCTTCCTGCCTTCGTACACACCAGGCCACACTCGTGGGGACTTAACAGAACCGTGGACGCTCAGGCCCGGGCCTCTTACCTTACGGGCAGCGGAGAAGCCCACGCCCAGAGCAGGTGTGAGCTTTCAGGCACAGGAGCTGAGCCTCGTCGCTCCCGCCCGGTCTGCTCCGGCGCGCTGCCAGTTCCCCGTGGCCTGGAGATGGGCACGCTCTCTGTTTGAGGGTTAGCACTGACCAGTGTAATGGGTTTTGGAATTTTGCTTCATGATTTAGCTTTTGTTTTTGTTTTTTTTTGTAACTAGGCTGTACCAGCGCTGGTCCTCACTTTAACCCGCTGTCCAAGAACCACGGCGGGCCGCAGGACGACGAGAGGTGAGCACGCAGCGCTGAGCCTGTGGGAATGTGGGGTGGGGTGGGGGGTGCACTCCCGCGGACTGCGCTACCAGAAGCGGGGCTCCCCTGCCACCCGCTGCGGGGCCGAGGAGCTGACAAAGGGGACACTTAGAGCGATGTGGCCTGTCGCGCTTACTGAGGACAGAGCTCAGCAGGCGCCAGAGGGACCACCACCAGCTCATTGGGAAGAGGGGGCTTGGTGGGTCCGGTCTGAGCGAAGGTCCCGTGAGACCCACTCGTACGTTTTCTGCGAGCCTCAGGGAAAGAGTTCAAGGACGAGGACTCATTTGTTTTTGTGACAGAGGCCTGGCGCAGAGCTGCTTAGCGTCTGAGAACGGGCAGCAGGGCCTGGGAGCCACGATGCCCGTCAGTGCCCGAGAGCAGAGGTGCCCGCCAGGACTCCTCGGGTGATGCCTGCTTGTTTTTATTTCATTATAATTTTAAAACTCGAGGCAGGGTGCACGAATTTGTGCCCTGGTGGGGTCCCTCGGCCTGGCCTGCGGGGATCGGGCCGAAACCGGCAGGTCAACACCCCCGAGGGGTCCCGGAGTGCGAGAGGGCACTCGGCAAAGCTGCTGTTGCTGGGCAGCTCCTGCCTTGAGCATCTGCCCCTGGTGGTCAGTGCGCGTCATAGCTACCGGCCGGTCACTTGGGCTTTTATGTATATATCAGTAGCTCTGATGCTAATCAATGCGCCAGTAGCTCTCTGCGGGGCCTGGCCGCTCTGTGCCCGCTGCCCAGAGGCCCTCCTTGGCTGGGGTGGAACGCTTGCCTCATTGCCACGGTGACAAAGCAAGCATTCCGCCAGGACGCTCACACTGCCCACTCTCAGCGGCTGGGACTGAGGGACTGGTGGGGCCGAGAGGACTGGTCGCCACCATCTTTGAGGGTGTGGCAGCAATTAGCATATTCCCTCCTTATTGGCTGTGGGTGCTGCCATCTTTGTGAGTGCATGTGATGGTCAATTAGCATATTCCTTTATTAGATAGGCTGTTTTTATTGATTTCAGAGAGGAAGGGAGAGGAAAAGAGAAAAACATCAGTGATAAGAGAGAATTAATGATTGGCTGTCTCCTGCATGCCCCCCCACTGGGGATTGAGCCCAAAATCCAGGCATGTGCCCTTGACTGGAGTCAAACGCAGGACCCCTCAGTCCACCTGACGCTCTATCCACTGAGCCAAACAGGCTAGGGTGGGCTGACGCCTGTTTAAAGAGCTGAGCCTGCTGTCTAACGTGGTTCCTGTTCAATCCACGCTGTGCCCACATCTCAGCCGAGCCGTGTCTGACCCTGTTTATAGCTTAGTTCCTGAACCACTCTGATGCTTCCTCCGTGCTAGGCATGTCGGGGATCTGGGCAACGTGATGGCGGGCCCTAACGGCGTGGCCGAGGTGCTCATCGAAGACTCCATGATCAAGCTCTCAGGAGACCATTCCATCATCGGCCGCACAATGGTGGTGAGTGTCCGCGTGGGAAGGACGTGCACACACTGGGCTGTAAATGCCACAAAACCAGTCGCTCCCAACAGTCGGGTGTGGGTCGTTCATGGCGAACCCTGGCTCCTGAGGGACCACCTACTGGCACCTTCGGGGAAGAGGAACCGGTACCTGGGCCAGTGCTGAGACAAGGATGGGCGTGTGGCAGGTCGCTGTGGCCTTAGACCTGCGTGGCCGGCAGCAGTGTCTCTAGAGTCAACGGCCGCAGCCCGTGCCGTCAGAACAGTCAGTCTCGGGCGGGCCCAGTGTGGCCCTCGTTCACGTCTGTGCTTGGATGTCAGCACGTGTTTAGCCTGGGAAGTGGTGCCTGACCCTGGGAGCAGCATCGGGCTGGCACAGTCGCCAGGTACAGGCGTGAGGACAGCGGCCACCCGGGGCTGTCCCTCAGCCGCAGTGAGCAGCAGGAGAATGGGCGTCTGAGGAGAGATGTCAAGTCCTGCCTTCAGGTGGTTAAGCTGCTGTAAGGGTCCCTCTGACTGACCGGCTGCTGTCACCGGGTTCGCGTGAGGTCCTTTTCCAAAGCAGTTTAGCTGCATGAGAGGGACCGCCGGGGTCACGGGGCTCTTCCCGGAGGCCCGGCCGCACTGGTGGCCGCGGCGGGGTGGCTCGGGGCTCAGTGGTTCGTTCCAAGAGCAGCGCTTGCCTCGTGGGTAGAGGTAACGTGTCTGCATCAAGAGAAAGCGCGGTCGCTCCTGCGGTCACTCCTGATGAAACGTTAGTCTGTCCCGGGTGCCTGTGGCGTGTGGTTTGGTTTGGAGTGGCTCCTGGGGGCTTCGGGTTTGGGGAGAAGGGCATGACGTGGTACCTGTCATGGTCTCCGTGTTTTCCAAGGTCCACGAGAAGCGAGACGACCTGGGCAGAGGGGGCAACGACGAGAGCAAGAAGACGGGCAACGCCGGCAGCCGCCTGGCCTGCGGGGTGATCGGGATCGCCCAGTGAACATCCCGGCCGCCTGCCTCCGGATGCCCGTCTCCTAGTTGTAGAAACTTAACCGATAAACATTAAACACTAACCTCCACGGTGTCATGTGTGTCTTTTTTTAAAACTGCTTTAAGTTCCTGTAACGTGACTTATGATCACTTGGAAGATTTGTATGATTGTGTAAATCTCATACTCAATTAAAATGTCTGTTTCAACGATCCTTGTATTTCGCCAGCCTTAATCACACACGGGCGTCACCACTGAATTGTCCAAGTGTCTTGCGTTCCTCTTCGGACGTGTGATAGACACCCTGGACGCTGCGCCTGGCGCCCTCTGCAGCTCAGGCCGGGCTCTGGTCAGCTGGTCCTCACGAGCCCCCGTGGTCACTTAGTGGCGTGTTTCTTGGATCCGGGACACGTGTGCCGACCTGGGCAGCTTTAGGGGAGGTCGGGGCTTTCCTCGCTCACCACTTAGCATTCGACGCAAGTACATTTACTGTCAAGCTGGGTCCTGTGGCCGAGAGCCTGTAACTCAGTGAGCGGCATGTAGCCACGGCCTTGGTTCCCACTGAGGTGACGCCACCGACCTGAGCATCGGGTGGCAACGCAGGCGGCACGGCCACGACGGGGCCGCGCCTGTGAGCGCGAGCTTCTGCAGGAAACGCCCACCGAACTCGGGTTCGACTGGATGAGCCGTCTCAGTGGAACATTGTAAGACACGGCTGGTAGCAAACCCAGAAACGAGCTACCCTTCTGAGTGACTGTGCTGTACTGTAAAAAGGAGATCCTTGAGGAGGAAAAGCTAATTCAAACGAGGCGAGTTGTTTTCAAAGTTAAAGTAGAACGACGTGCCCACAGTAAGTGTCACACCCGCTCTCAGGTGGGGCTCCCACACGGACTCCCCGGGACCCAGGCCTCCCGTGGACATGCCACCCCCATTGGGACTTGGGGGAGGGCTGTCTTGTGCGCATCGGCTGGTCTCAAACTTCCAACTGGAAACAGGCTGCGAGGCCTTGAATTCGGACCCAAGTAACCGATGTTCGTTTCTCCCCAAGAGCAGCTGGCGAGGACGTGAGCTCAGAGGCCCACGTCAAGTCCAGAGCACGTTTAGAGCTCACGTCTGCAGGAGGACAGGACACGGTGCATGGCCAGGGCCCTCCCCCAGGGTCACCACGGCCTCGCTCAGGGCACCAGGCAGCCGGGCCAGCTCTGCCTGGAAGGGGCGGGAAGTTACCTGCTCAGCACGCCGACCGGGCCACTGTAAACGTGACGAGAAGAGCATCCGGGCCGGGAACTCCGCTGTCACGCAGGGCGGCTTCTGGCACTGGGCGGTCGACGGAGCTGCTGTGCACACGGGACAGGTCCTTCCGATGTGGCCTGCACGTCTCTGCGTGATCGCTCCCGGATGACTCACCTGTTTCTCCTAATTAACCATTTTAACAGAAAAGCCCTTCACAGGTGGCAGTCGAGTCCACCCCTGCCCAGACAGGAGTTCACAAAACCGACCAAGAAAGGCACTAGGCCAGCTCACAGGCAACCACAGGCTGCATCCAAGTCCTTAAACGTAAAGCACACGGCCGTCTTCGTTTCAATCCCCCGGAGAGCACGGGATGACGGTAAGCGAACACTCGGCCTTTTAGTAAGGACACTGGGCAACCAGGGGGTGTGGACAACCGGCGGCGATGGCTCAACGGACGTTCCCCCCCGCAAAAGGTCTCCTTACAAATGAATCAGGGCAACATTTACCGCGAAGCCAATGGCAAAAAACCCCGAAAAAACAAAACCTCAAACCTTGATTGAACTGCAAAACAAGCGTTAAACCACCACCGTGTGCCGTGTGCGTAAGAAGTTCACGTCCGAAGCATCACCATGAACTCCACCGACAGCCGGCTCAGGCCGGAGGGGCAGCCCAGCGCGGTGAGCGGCCTCGCCCCCGGGGCAGGGCACGAAGAACAGCACACGTCACGCTTGTTACGAAAATAGAGTTTATTAAAAACATCCCTATTGCTGAGGAGCTTTCACGGTTAACCTTAAATTAAAAAAAAAAAAAAAATAGAGAGCACTTCTAATTACGATTTGTAAACTTTTTAAAGTCAAAACTTTAAAAAAGTTACAGCAAAAAGGGTAATATTTATTCATGTCTTCAGTATTTTTTGTTATTTTGTGGCTATTTTTAAATAGAAGGGAAGCAATCCAATTGCTTACAGCGCCCACCACTCCCGGGGGCGGCCGGCAGAGCCAGTATGATACAGCACATGTACACTGCGCCCGGCGTCCGTCCCGCACGGCGGCCGGTTAGCGGGCCTCGGCCGCCGAGGGGTCCTTCTCGGGGTCTGCGGGTGAGGTAGCCTCTGCGGGCCGCTCTTCAGCAGGCGGGGCAGGCGCCGGCTCAGGCGCCCCCTTGGCGAGGTCCGGGGCTGGGTCTGTGCTCCCCGCCTGGGTCGGGGGAGGCTCGGCGGCCCTGTCGGCCCCCTCGGCCTTCTCCTTGGCCCGGGCCTCCTCCTTCTCTCTGCGGGACTCTCTATCCCTCGAATCTCTCTCTCGGTCGCGGTGCCCGCCAGCCCGCCGGCCTCTGTCCTCCGCGTCTCTGTGTCTGTCCCGCTCAGGGCTCCTCCGTCCCCACTCTCTCCTCTCCCGGCCGCTGTTCTCCCTCTCGTCGCCGCGGCTGCCGTAGCGGTCCCGCTCACTGTCCACCCGATTTCCGAAGGACCTCCTTCCAAACCTCTCCTGGTCTCTCCCTGAACTCAACTGCTGCCGGTTGTCATTCCTGAACGGCTGCTGCGGCTGCTGCGTGGGGGGCGGCTGCTGGGCTGGCGGCGGCTGCTGGGGCTGCGTTGGCGGCGGCTGCTGCTGCTGCTGCTGCCTCCCGTCTCTGTCTTCAGGGCCCCCTGGGCCTGGCCCCGGGCCCCCGAGCCCCGGCATGCCCCCAGGCCGCACGAAGGGGCCGTGCGGTGGGAAGGGGCCTTTCATTCCATGGGGCGGGGGCATCCCAAAGCCCCCTGGTCCGGGCGGCGGGCCGCGGTGCATCATGTGAGGCGGCATGGGCCGGGGCGGCATCAGGGGGAAGCGCTGTAAGTGAGGCGGAGGCATTCCCGGTGGGCGCTGCAGGGGGATCAGCCCGGGGCGGGCCCCGAGGAGACCGGTGGACGGGGCCTGGAGCCCAATCACAGGCCCAGGCGCGACTCCTTGCGAACCTGGAAGGCAAGGAGAGGGGGTGTCAGCGAGGAAGGAGAAGCCGCCTCCTGTGCAGCTCGAAGCAAAATAAAATCCCACCCACAGTCTTCAGATCTTGTGCCGTGTGCCAGTGCACCCGTCACCCAGGGTGAGGCCCGGCACCAACTGGGCACGTGGTCGGGAAGATGCCCGAGTATTAAACCACAGGCCGTGGCATACGGCACGCATCAGCCTCTGAGCAGAGGCCAGAATGAGCGGGACCAGGAAACGGATGCACCGACTCCCGGGAAGAGGGCTGGGCCTTGCTGAGGAGCTGACCACTCAGACGACGCAGGGCGTCGGAGAAGCAACAAGCTGCGTGCTGAGACGGAGACTGCACTTTCTCAAGACAACTGAGGCCCCCGGCGCCCCTTGGGGAGGGCCCCCCGGCGCCCCTTGGGGAGGGCCCCCCCCCCGGCGCCCCTTGGGGAGGGCCCCCCGGCGCCCCAGCGAAGGCTAACACGCCTTCCTTTGGCTTATTGCGCTGCGCGGAGTCCAGGGTGGCGGGCCTGTGCGGCTGTGCACGCGGCTGCAGACTAAAGGCCACGCGGCCGCGGAGCTGAGGCGCAGCCTCGGGAAGCAGTAACCGTGCGCGGCCCAGAAGCCACTGAGGACCGCGCCGCTCGTCCTCCAGAGGCGGCGGGACCCAGTGCTTGTGCCTTTGAAAGGGACAGACTAGCCCTGGCTGGTGTGGCTCAGTGGATGGAGCGTCCGCCTGCGGACTGAAGGGTCCCGGGTTTGATTCTGGTCAAGGGCACAGGCCCGGGTTGCAGGCTTGATCCCCAAGTGGGGGCGTGCAGGAGGCAGCCAATCGGTGATTCTCTCTCATCACTGATGTTTCTCTCCCCCCACCCCCGCCTTTCTTCCTCCCTGAAATCAATACAAACGTATTTTTTAAAAAAGAAAAAGAAGAAAGGGGCAGACTTGCCGGCTTACGTTCCATTCCGTGAGGACGGTCTTGCTCCCGTTGGAGGTCACACAGGTAAGAAGTATTTCTGTTTGGGCTCACACTTAAGTAACAGAGAGGCACTGTCATCTCGCTTTAACTTACTTCCCTGCAGATCTAGACACGAGAGGCAGGTACTGTGCCGGCAGAGTGACCGGCAGGGACACGGCCGGTGACTGTCCGAGGTGGTTCACACACGAGCCGCAGAGGCCTCGTCCGGTGCCGGTGTCCAGGGGACACTGACCCGAGGCCGGCGCCGCCCCCACGCGCGCTCTCAGCACCGCCCACATCCTGCCGCTGTGCGCGCATCTCCACCCCCTCCGCTCCTTTAACGGACACTCACAAGCCCGGCGGCCCCAGGTCTCCTGTGAGTCCTCAGCACAAACACGATTGGAGCGTCCGCTCGTTTCGCTCCTCAGAGCGCGTGGCCATTGCCCGCGGGCCGCACACCGGTCTGTGGCCGCACCGCCCGGGCGCTGTGATCCCGAGGCAGAGCCCTCCCACTTGCTGGAGACGATGCTGGTGAGCGGGAAGCGTGCGAGGGGGGCCTGGGACAGGGCCTAGAAAGCGGGTCAGACCTGCCTCTTGCTGAGACCGGACAGCACGACACCGGGGGAGCGCCCGTCTGGCCGGAGTCCGCGCCGGGACGCTGTTCCACACGCGGTGCCGACCGCCGACAGGGACCCCCACGCACAGCAAGCACCGCACTCATTCCCATCGCTAAGTCACTCGGCAAACCAGCTCCCTTCCCACAGCCTCCCTCTAGGCGGCTGAGGGAGCCAGAGCATCTGGCAGGCGCACGAGGCCCCGGCAATTTAAGGCCACTCGAGAGTGGCAGGGGTTCAAGGCCCTCTGTCACCAGAGAACTGGGTTCCGGCGAGTCTGAGAGGAAACAGTGCCTGACCTCCTCCTCCTGACCCCCGAGAAATGAGCCGTGATTCTCCACGTCCTTTGAACCGTGGCTGAGGGTGCCCGCAGATTCACCTCCCAGCTCACACACTCAGACCGAAGCCACCCACAGCACAGCAGGTCTGACAGAGTGTTTCCTCCTCGCCTCGCCCGCCCGGGGGCTGTGCACCGGGATCGGGGACTTCCTCGTAGCCCCCACGGACCAGTCCATCTTAGACTCCTGACAGAACATTCCCACAGCCCCCATGTTGGTCTCCAGGCCACAGAGAAGGCGAAACCGAAAACTTCTTTCCTCGTCCGATGGTTGTGTGCAGCTTTCACAGCAGGAGCTGTATTTCATTTAAAAATGGATCAGGGGTGTCGGCCCTTGGTAGGCATGCCGGCTGAATCTCTCCCGTGTTTTCACTGGGAAAGCTGACATACATCCCCCGCACCAATGGGACGGAGTGCGTGTCCAGCTAAAGGGCGCTCACAGCACGAATGCGTTTCACCTGGACACGTGCACAGCCCCACTGACCAGTGTCTGTGAGGCACAAGCTCATTCACATGTGCATCGAGCCCCCGCTCAGGAGCCGTGCCGTGTGCTGGGCACAGAGAAACACGCATGACTTTTCCCTTCAGAAAGCAGGACGCAGCGCGGGGAAGACAGAGGGTGACAACGGACCTGCGGCGGGAGGGCATCGGCCGGGGTCTGCGGCCTCGGGAAGGACAGCAGGCCGCACGCAGGGACAGAGCTGGAGTCAGCGAGGCAGCTGTGTCGATGAGGAGAGAAGGTGCGATGTGCTGCACACGCGGCCGGGACGAAGGTGAGCCAATGACCAGCGACTCTGAGAGGGCGCGGTGACGGGGAGCAGGGGCGGGGCGGGCGGGAGCTCGGAGGAGTCTGCGCAGGGAGGACTCTATGCTCACTTGGGAAGGAAGGGTCTTCTAGAAGGAGTTCCAGGTGAGCAGGTGGGAGGGGACGGAGGGCAGGCCCACGGGCCTGGGAGACTCGGGCACGGCTCTGCGGGGACCTAGGGAGGAGCCACTCCTCACGAGACAGGTGACGGGGTCAGACAGAGCCCGAGGGCCTGCGACCCGGGGGACGGCTGCAGACGGATTCCTGTGCGAACCTAGAGCTCGAAGGGAAGTCACCCCAGAAACAGGGACCGAAAGGGAGGCGTCAGCCCCGGGGGACTGCCCTTGCTGGCTGAAGCGCGCAGGGCGCTGAGGCGGGTGCTGCAGCCCAAGCCTAAGAAACACACGGCCGCTGACCCAGAGTAACCCCGACTCCACTGGCGTTTCCCACAGGACCGGACCGCGGGTTCGGGTGGAACGTCCAGGTGAGAGGTCACTGCTGTCCAAGCAGAGACGGGCAGAGTGACTGAAGCAGGCGGCGTGTCCCAGGGCCGGCGGCCGGCGGGGACCTGGAGACCTCGGCAGAGTGCAGACCAGGTGACAGGTGTGCGCGAGGGCCCGAGGGCGCGGTCAGGGAGGCAGCACCGTCCTAGGGTTCCCATTGGACACTCGGGGGGACCCCAGCATCCTTCCAGAGGACGCACATTCAAGTGGGATCTTTAAAGAAAAGCCAGGTTTGGCTCCGTGCAAGGGGGAGGGAGCGGGAGGACGGGCAGAACAGCCGGAGGGCAGTGGGGAGGGCAGGGCGGCCTGTTGGTGGCCGGTGACCATGCCCCGCCCTCCACGGCCCCCAGGAGTCCTGGCTCCTCGTTACAAAGAACGGCATCACCTCCATGTGCTCGTCTGACCGCCTCGGAGCCACCTTCAGGCCTCCAGTCCCCCACGCCTTCCAGCTCCCCCGTACCTGCCGGAGCCCCGTCTCCCTCACCGCGTTGGTCTACGTGCCACTCTCCTCCCGAAGCTCCGCCTGCGCGAGGCTGGGGCCGCCGGCCCGCCCTGCGGACTGGCCCTGGTGTACACGTGTACCCACAGCCGCAGGCGCCCTAGTCCCGGCCAGCAGCCCCCGTTCTCCTCACTCATCCTCACGCCTCACGAGTCCACTTCACGGTCCACACTCCTCAACCCCGTCTGTTCTGAACGAGCTCATGTTGTTTCATGAAACTTAAGAGCCCAAGTCCACTCCTGTGAGGTGCACAATTCAAGGGGTTTGGCTACTCGAGGTTGGGTAACCTCCACAAACAAGTTGGGAACATTTTCATCACCTCCCCCGCCGCCCCGAAACCCTCTGTCCGTCACCCCCCACACACCCAGCAGCCGTGTGCTCTGTGCCTGGAGGGACTTGCCCGCTGCAGACGGGGACGTGAACGGAGTCCTAGCGCCATCCTGGTGACAGGTCCCGCCGCGGCACGCAGGCCCTTCGCGGCTATGGCCCTTCTGTTGCCCAAATGGAAGGTTTGTGACGGCCCTGCATCGCTCAAGTCTGCCAGCGCCACTAACCACCTGCATCTGCTCACTCTGTGTCTGTGTCACATTTTGGTGACCTTGCGATATTTCAAACCTTCTCATGACTAATCCTGGGGACCTGTGACCCTTGATGTTACTATTATAATTGTTTTGGAGCATCCAAATAGCGCCCATTAAGAGAGTGAACAGCCTAAGCTGGTTTGGCTCAGTAGACAGGGTGTCGGCCTGCGGACTGAAGGGTCCCAGGTTCGATTCCCGGTTAGGGGACAGGCACAGGTGTGGGTTCCATCCCCAGTGGGGGGCGTGCAGGTGGCAGCTGATCATGATTCTCTCTCATCATTGATGTTTCTCTCTCCCCCTCTCCCTTCCTGTCTGAAACCAATAAAAATACATTAAAAAAAACCAGACTGAACATAACCCATACCTGTTGTGTTCTGGCTGCTCCACCGACCAGCTTCTGCCTCTCCCCTCTCCTCAGGCCTCCCTCGTCCCCGAGACCCAACCATCACCACACTGCTGCCCACGAACAGCCCTAACGGCCTCCGGAGCGGAGGGAAAGGGGAGAGTGGCACATCTCAAAGGAGAAACGGGTCAACGTCGCGAGGAAAGCGCATCAGCGCTGAGGTGGCCGTGAGCTGGGCTCTGGCAGCGAACAGGCACGCTGAGCAGGCAGAGGGCACGGCTCGAGGGCACCAAGGGGAGAAGTGAGGCAGCCACTGCCCGGCGCCCGGCGGGAGTGCTGTGGACAGAGGGCCACGCCAGCCCAGCACGCCCTGCCCCAAGCCCAGCCAGGCCCGGCCCGCGCTCTCGACACAGCAGTGGAGGCTGAGAGGCGAGGAGGCTGCAGGGAGAAGGTGCTGCTGGCGGGGCGGGGCGGGGCGGGGCAGGGGTTAAAGGTTAAGGAAAGAAGCCTCCTCCGTAAGAGAGGGCAGGTGAAGCCGCAGGTGCGGGTGGAGAGGCTGCGCGGGTCGCCCAGGAGACCCGCTAGGCGTGAAGGAAGCAGATGCCACTGCAGATGGAACCGCCTCACATTGCAAGATGCCACCTGTGACAGACCGTCACGGCTGAGTCCATGCCGGAATGCGAAGGTCAAAGGGCAGGCTGACCTGGCGGGGCCCCTGCAGCTGTGACATGGAGTTGAAGCCGATGCCCACCTACCACCTGGACCCGGGCCCTCAGGCTCCCTCACCAGCAGGACACACTGCGGACAGCTCGCCTGCTCCCACTCGGGCCTCCTGCTCAGGAGGGAGAAGCCTTTCCAAAGGCTCCGGCTCGGAGGGCGTCCCAGGATACGGCCGCTCCCGCCCGCTAACATCCGACCTGCAGCCCACGGCTCCGGAGTAGTTCCACTTTGAACTCTTACTCCTCACGAGCCACACTTGGTAGGACACAGCTGCCACAGGCGGCGACTCCTGCGACGGATCTGGGCAAGGGCCACGGAAAGCCTCTGGGAAGGACCCCGCTGCAGGTGCCGTGAGGGGCCAAGACCTCAGTGAGACGTGACTGCAGCGTGGGGGGACAGGGAGAGGGACCCAGAATCCGAAGTGGAGCCGGAGCCCGGACTGACGGCTGCACGCACCACGGGACGGAGCAGCAGCAAAGAAAGGGCGTCCGAGATGGAAGGACGCCAGCGGGGGCGCCGAGAAGACGGTCGGTGGCTGATGAGGCACACTCCCCTGTCCCCTGTCGTCCTAAGAAACTGCCACGGGGCCAGCTGCCATACCTCCGAGGCGAGACCCTCCCCCGGCCCCCTGCAGCCGCACAGCGGGCTGTTGGACAGACGGCGATGCCTGGCCCTACAGGGCGGGTGCGTCCCTGCGGACAGAAAGCTGCGCTCAGGCGCCCACAGCAGTGTGTCTGCCACCAAACCCACAGCATCTCCGGGCACCCAGCTTCCCGGTTATAACCAAGTCACATTCCGTTCTAGGGACACCCGCCTTCTGTCCCAGCTGGTTTATCGTTAAAAACACAGACTACAGGAAAGACTTTACCCCCACCGACCCCCTGCACCGTCCCCAGCACCTCCCGCCGGGGGCACGCCCTCTCCTCACACCCGAGTCCCACCCTCTCCCCAAGGGTTTCCCTCGTGCACCAAACTGTCCCTCTCCCGGTTTCCCAGCCACACGGACCAAGTCCACCACCTCTCAGACAGAAAACCAAACCACCTCCCTGGCTTTGCTTCTCCTCTCGGCCACGCCCGTCTACTAGTCCCATGTAGCCAGGCCCGTGGACAGAAAACCTCAGGCCCCACCACCGCACGCGTCTCCCATCCCGCGCTCCCCTGGCCTCGCTGTCACTGGGCGCCGGGACCGGCACTCCGGGGAACCCATTCCGGTCGCCCACACGCATTCCGCTGACACAGCTGTCAAGTCACCCTTTGGCCCGAGAGCGGAGCTCTCCCTCCGACCCAGGGGCTCCCTGCTTGGTCCCAGAGCACCGCCCGCCCCTGGCCCCTCCCCACGGCCGAGCCCGGGTCCTGCCTGGACAGACACCGCCTCCAACCGAGCTCTGCCTGAGAGCTGTGACTGGGGACGGCCCCTTCTCTGTATGCCTCAGTTTCCCCATCTGTAAAGTGGGACCGCTGGTCTCCTGCACAGAGGGGGGTGGGGGGGGGTAAGGCTTACATGGCTGATCGACACACGCTCCTGGCGAGTTCCCAGCATGCACGTACCCGTTAGTGCTCAGGGTTCAACTGCGCAGTGCTGGCTCCCCGCCCCGAGCCCCGAGCCCCTCCCTCCTCAGTGACCTCGCAGGCAGGCTGTGCTGACAGGGGATTACAGGGCTCCCTCGGCATGTGCCCGAGCACCAAAGTCAGAGCCCCGGCACCGTAACCTGCTACCCCCCGACACCCACTGCTCCCCGGAGTGGCAACGACACCCCACCAGCTCCTCAGCCAGGACCTCGGTGACTCCTTTCTCCCGCGCCCGTATTTCCGTTACAAGCAATTCTGAGGCCCCATCTTCAAGGTAAACTCAGAACCCAGCACCCACTGCCTCACGCGCCCCAGTGAGTCCCCACCTCTTGGACTACAGCGCATTCAAACCACCTCTTCCACGCTCCCCACTCGTCCGCCTGTTTCCACGTGAAGCCATGGGAACCCTTACAACGTCAATGGGACGACGACCCTCGTTCAAACCCTAGACTTCCCTCAGCCAGGTCCTCGGCCACTTTCCTCAACTCAGTGCCCGCGGCTCCCCGTCCCGCCCCCGCGGCCCCTCAGACGAGCCGTTCCTTCTCATCAGGCGGGGCCCTCAGCTGTTCCTCCACCGGACACCCTTCGTGCTCCGCAGGCCGTCCCCGTCCCCTCTCCACCCTGTGGACACAGCGCACCCCAGGGGACACTCCCGCCCTACAGTCACCCACGTCCCTCCGGGACCACGGGCTCCAGGGAGGCGGCCGGGCGGGCTCCCGACAGGTGCTGAAGGTATGCGCTGGGGGCGCACGGGGACGCTGGTGGCGGAGGCAACGGCCCAGCTTGAGGAGAAGCCACCCGAGGGCCAGGCCTCGCCCCGGGCAGCGAGGCTCCCCCACGGCCCCTGGCTGGGCCCGGCCGCCCTACCTGTGCTGAGTGGATCCAACAGAACGGCACCGTGGCGGTTTGCACGAACCTCACACAAAATTTCCCGCTCCCAGGGGAACATCACCCCCCGCCCCCGCTCTCCCCCCGCGGCCCCGAGACCCCGGTGGGGCCATGTATTCATGGTGTTCTTCCCTCCGTACTTGAGGAGACGAAACAGTACAGCCCACAGGGCGCCTTCTCTTGCCTGGTTCCCCAATCAATGGTTTAAGGGTTAATTACTTTGTTTCCTGTGGAAGGCACAGAGAGCAAGGAGCCAAGCTGTAAAGCCTTAAAGCACATTGAGGTTACACAGTCCTCGGGTTATGTCGGACTCGACCTACGTCGTTTCCTGGTTACGTCGCCATCTCCATTTATTAAAAAAAAAGTTCCGTCATTTCGACGTCTGTACATACGTGCTTTATGTTTTTTATTATTTATTTACCACAAGTGAAGGTCAGGAATTGTTCTCTCTCTCTTACATTGTTTTTACTGTTTCACTCATTGCTGCTGTGTCTGTGCTCCATGTGAGTGACGTAGGTGCTTATGTAGGTGGGTTCCGACTGACAGCGAAAATCGCGTTACGTCGCCCTGACCGGTGTGGCTCAGTGGATAGAGCGTCGGCCTGCGGACTGAAGGGTCCCAGGTTCGATTCCGGTCAAGGGCATGTACCGTAGTTGCGGGCACATCCCCAGTGGGGGTGTGCAGGAGGCAGCTGATCGATGTTTCTACCTCTCTATCCCTCTCCCTTCCTCTCTGTAGAAAATCAGTAAAATACATTAAAAAAAAAAAAAAAAGAAAAGAAAATCGCATTACATCGCCGTAGGAATGGATCTCCAACGTAACCCAAGGACCTACTGTATATGAGATTATTATTTAGATCGTGCTTAGAATGTTGGATTTTTAAGAGAAATTTCAGTTTCAACAATTATAATGCGGTATACTGAGATCTATTTTTAGCAGAAGGTACACTTTGATAAAATCTAATGCATGAGAAGCAGAATGTCAAATAAAGAGAAATCAGAGACCATTATCACTTTAAAATGACTTGGTTTTTGTACAAAATAATGTGCACTCGGTTTTGTCCCATCATTTCCATTTACTCGGTCGCTTCCTGGAATTGCAGTTCGTATAGAGCAGTCATCGCTGTTTAGCCACGACCAGCAAAGCATCACAGCTGTGACTTCAAGTTAGGAGCTGCGCTGCCAGAACCAAGAAGTCTGAAGTGTAGGGTGGGGGTGGGGGCAATGGTAAGATATGTACACATATAATACCTTAATAATAATAAAAAAGAAGTCTGAAGTGCAGTTCCCCCACCACTGAAGATCACTGTCACTGTCAGCGGAGAACAAGTCTTACCTGAAGTTCTTCACAGCAACACCTGTCTAACCCGACCGCCCAGCCCCGAGCGCCTGCCCCTCCCCCTTCCGCAGGCCCCAGGCCTGTTCCAGAGGTGAACTGGGGGCGCAGGGCACATGCAGGCAGCCAGGCCACGTGAGGGGCAGCTTCTCAGTGTTTGCACAAGACGCCCCCCCCCCCCCCCCGGTTTGTTTTGTTTGAAGTGCTTCACCTGATGAGGAAATGCCGTGTATTCGTGCATAAACCCCTGTCCAGGCCGCCGGGCGGAGGACCTGCTGTTAACTGCCTGTGAGGACGTCCACACCGTGTGCACTTCCCACCTCCCGCCGAGAGGAACGTGCTGCGTCCTTCAAAAGCTCCCAAAGGAAAGCCGCCCTCTAGGATCCCAACGGGCTTTTGTTGGTACCAAACCCAACACCTGGCAGGTCCTCTAGCTTACAATTTAACAGAACCAAACATCACAGCAAAATTCCCAAGAGTCAATAGTAAAATGCAAAAGTTATATTTAGAAAATTCAATGTTATCATTAAAAAGACTTTCTGGGGTCGTCCTCACTTCCTTTGAAAGTTACTCACAGTAGCACATGGTGCTCTAATGCTCTGATTTAAAAACTAGTAACTATAAAAAAAAAACTAGTCCTGGGCACAGAAATCCAAGTAAAATCACTACAAATCAAATACCAATTTTAAAGTTAGCTCCAGAAGTCAGTGGTAGTTATTTACCTTCGAGGCAGTTTTAAGAAGTATCAGAGGCTGCGATAAAGCAAAGCCAGCGGTTCAATGTGACAACCCGCAGACCAACGCTGCCCACGTGACTCCTCCGTGTCCGCACGGGGACAGCAGCCCCGTGCGCAGTGCGCCCGGCGAGGCCCGCGAGCCTGACGATCGGGCCGCGGGCTGCAGCCGCCCCTCTGCCCCGTTTAAGCCTGAGGTAACGAAACGATGGGCGAGGAGGACGCGGTCCCACAAATACCCAACGCTTAGGGTTAGGGCCACCACCGCCACAGCAGGGGAACGAAGGGGGGGAGACTCTGTGTTAATCATTAAATGCACTTGGCAAGAGGCTTTAATTTTCCACAAAAGGAATGAGTCACCTTAAGAGTAATTTTTCCTTGAAAAGACCTTTTAGACATATTAGTACCAGTAGAGATATGTAACACACAAACTTTTTTTCATATTTTTTATTGTTTGGAACACCATAGTAGCCCACATTTCACATTTACAGTGAACGTTTTAATGAAATGTGCTGTACACAATGTTGTAGATACAGGTCATACAGAGCAAACATTGGCACTTACACAGCAAAGAGAATGACTCCATTGCCACCCTCCTTCACCTCCCCCTGACGGCCAGCACGCCAGGCTCGGCCTCGGCTCTCACTGACCAGCTGTTCTGGCTGCCAGGAACCGTGAGGACGGAGAATGAATGTCTTTCCGTCAGTCACAATGAATTATTGTTACTGTGGACCAAATACTTTTATATTTCCAGATTGCCAGTTACTAAAAAATTCAGACTCTTAAAAGATGGAGGTTCAGTTCTCCACCATGTGGCCCTGTGGGCACCCCCCACCCCCCGAAGCAGGCAGCCACGGTCCCAAACCAGCACCACGCGTAAGTCTGATGATCAGAATCCTTCAAGTCAAACCACCCGTAAAGCACACCACTGCCTCCCGCCAGCCCACCAGGCCCAGCACAGACCGGGGAGACCTGCCGACCATGTGCCTGGCCCTGCTGCTCACAAGTACTGCTGCGCTGCTTCAGAAACTAAGATCCTGGTCAGTTACGTCTCTCAATGACACATTCACAGTACAAGTGAGTGTCATTACTGGGAAGAATACGAGGATCAGCGGTGCTACAACCCCCCCCAACACACTTCCTCCGTGAGCCAGCTGCCGGACGGCAACGCTGTGCGCGGGCACTGGCATCTGGCCTAGTCCACCTGCAATCACCTGAGGCAACCGAGACAAGACACATGCCCATCCCCCCAAAGTGTGTTCCCTCTGTCCGCTAGAAATGCAGCCGTTACAGTCACAGGAAAGAGGAAGACTTAGGGCTGCTCAGTATTGCCCACGCCCCCCGCACTCCCCCGCCTGTGTTAGTGGTTTTACGTACATTCACCCCCAGTCATCACAGCACGCGGCAAGTCGCTTTTCTTGTCCTTTCCCTGCAGGAACGAAAGTCAGCACCCCGACTTATCCTGGGTACGTCTCTGGCCCAGCACCTACTTCTGTCCATTCCCACGAAGGAACGGGAGCGCACAGAGGACCGCGCAGCACCCGGAGTTCCGCGTCCACCTTCGGGCAAGACCAGCCGTGCCCGCCGCGGCCCCGCACCCGCGGACCTGCCTGCCTCTAGCACAGGGCGGCGCGGGCTAGTCGTTAGGGGAACTCCCGAGTCCCATCCTCTGGAAGGTCACCCTCACGGGACGTCTTTCGGAGCCTTCCGGTCGCAGGGACATGGAAGGCTTTCCTTCTGATTGAAACTGCATTTTAGTAAAAACTACTTATTTTAACAAGTTTTCATTTTTATGTCAAATTTTAACCTTTCCAGATTTGGAATCGTCTTCGATGTCTACACCAGGCGTCCTCAAACTACGGCCCGCGGGCCACATGCGGGTGTTTCTGCCGTTTTGTTTTTTTACTTCAAAATAAGGTATGTGCGGTGTGCATAGGAATCTGTTCACAGTGTTTTTTAAACTACAGTCTGGCCCTCCACGGTCTGAGGGACAGTGACCTGGCCCCGTTTAAAACGTCTGAGGATCCCGGTCTAGACTGTGTTTTAAAAGTTACCAGGATCACATGGGTCAAGTGCAAGCAGCAGGGCACTGAAGACCGCCCCCCCCCCCCGCTGAGGTGACCAAGGTCCCCCTCAGAGCTCCGGTTCCAGTGGGGACGCGGCGGCGGAGGGGAGAATGAACAGGTGGACATCCAGACAGGCATGTCCGGTAACAATAAACCCTAAGAAATTTGTTTTTCTAGCAATGCTTAGCTTACCAAGTTTATTTTTCAAGTGCACCAACTTTCGATGTGTGTTGTCTCACGTGCTGGGTGCAGTTTAAATTACACACTTTAGATGCGATAAGGGATCTTTTAAATCCTCACTGAGGGTGTTTTCCCGTTGGGTTTTAGGGAGCGGGAGGGAGAGGGGAAGACAGAAACATTGATGTGAGAGAAGCCTGCAATCGAGGTACATGCCCCAGACTGGAATCGAACCCGGGACCCTTTGGTCCACAGGCTGATGCCCTCCTCTGAGCCAAACCGCCGGCAAGAGCAGAATCTTCACGACCTGACGTGAGGCCAGAGGCAGGCCCCTGAGGCTCCAAGGGCGTTGGGAAGTGAGAGAACGGCATCTTCTCGCTTAGTCAGTGACCTCCTGAAGCCCAGAGGGAAGGTGTGAATGCACACCTGCTTCTGCAAATGGCCTCAGGTGCCTAGAACATTCCATCTCATACGGAATTCACAACAGGAGAGTGGGGGGCAAGAAAGGGTTGATGGGAAAAGTCTATCCAACTCAGGTTCTGTGGTTCTTGTGAGCCATCTTATCACAAACATGAAGACAGACAGACAGACAGAACTGAGAGGCACAGATGTCAATTTCCCAGCTGCCAGTCCAACGTTCCTCCTACCATATGGCTTCCAGGACACAGGCCTCTTGAGCAATCCCCTCCTTAAACCAGTCCTTTGCCACCACGATGATGACTACTGCTACGTTATCTGCGACACATTTTGATCCCACCTCCTCTCACTATTGCTGAGCCTGTGTGCTAAGGGAAACCAAAGTCAAGTTTATCATCAGCCAAAACCCAGTCTGGGAGAGGCCAGAGGAGGGCGAGCCGTTGGAAAAGAAAGTGGTTTTAATGTAAGTGCAGTACAGGCACCAAGTACAAGTTCCCAGCAGTCCTGACAGGTGCAGGCGCAAAGGAAAAGTCCTGCAGCGCAAACCGTCCTGCAGCCCCACCGCCAGAGGGCCAGTGCGCCCCTCCGAAAGGCGGAGATGGACGCAAACGTGCGGACCCCCCCCCCCCCCCCGAGAACACAGGGCTCGCGGGCTGGACCCGGAGGACGGAGTGGCCGCCCCCGGAGAGTCGGGTTAACTGTACTTGGCAGGACCACTGCCAGGGCAGCAGTGTCTTCCTTAGAAGAGGGCCGTCTGACAAGGACACGACGTGCCCATCTGTAACTCGAGGAAGCAAGCCAAGGCCTCCCAGCTGGCAGTGTAAGCCTCCTCCTCAACCAGGGGTCCCGCTGTCAGCGAGCCCAGAGGACGTGGCAGGAGGGAACGGAGGGGCCTGCCACGCAGGCAGCAGGGCACTCACTGCCACGCATCGCAGACCATTCTCTTAGCCCACAAAGGAGGACACCAAGCCCAGGGTTTTTACAGATACGAAGACTGGTCCAGACGGGGAAACCTGCGCTGTCAGAGAAATGTTCTCTCGTAAAGCTAGGACACCGGGGGCTACGCCAGTCTTGGACTTTTACCAAGTCCTCTTCCCAGAGATCAATCACTCCGATACCAGAGTAAGAGGTGCAGCCCCAAACGTCCGTCCAGGACAGACAGACAGAGTTCCCCAGGAGGCTGTCTCCGGACAACTCGGTGAAGACCAGAGCACACCTTCACCTAAGAGGGAGCTCCTCCTCCAAGCGAACAGCCTCAGAGGTTTTACCAAAATTACCAGTTTAAAAACCACAAAAAACAACAGGAGAGGAATGAAAACGGATGATAGGAAAAGGCACTTACCCAGAAGTGACACAGGCTGGGTGACCGGAGGGGTGGGCAGACTCGTGGGCGCGGCGGGCGGTGCGGCAGAGCCATACATTTTCACACTGTCACCAGACTCGGCGTTTCCTCTAGCCCCCGACACCACTGTTGGAATGGGATTTCCAATAGGTAAGTCTTTGGTAGGGTCTTCACTTATACCAGCGATAGTGGCTAAGGAACACAATCACATCAACATGTGAAGCTGAGGAACTAATCCTCTCCCGGCCACACTCTGGACCTAGTACTAACCCGCTCGCCCTCCGCTCCCGCCTCCACGGAGAACTGAACACCAAGGAAAGCGTGCTTACAGTTTGGGATGCTTATCGGCGGAGTGTGCGGAGGAGGGATGGACACTGGCGGAGTTATAGGAGGTGGGGGTCCGGGAGGAAGGAAACCTGGGACGAGAAAAACAGTCACTTACGCTGCATCACTTCAGCTCAGACTCAAAAACAACGTCTTCGCAAACCACGTGGTGTACCTGGTGGCAAATGCATCGGGTTGAATCCTGGGCGTAAAAAGGGTGGAGGAGGCGGCGGCGGAGGAACGCCAGGACCGAAGCCCGGCGGCGGAATTCCCAGAGGCGGCGTGAAAGCGGGCGGCTGGAGCGCACCGACCACAGGAGGCCCCGGCTGATGGGGGGGGACCTGGGGCGGAAGGAAGAAAAATGAAGCCCACCTCTAGCCATTCTCCCACCGGCACAGTGAGCAGAGACAGCGGAAGTATCTTGTTGGAAAAACAGACGTTTCCAAATCTGTTCTTCCTCTGTGACTAACTTAGAAAACAGGTGGCGATCTGCACCTGCCCCGAGGACAGAAACCCAGTGTGCCCTCTGCTTTATGACCGCAGATCCACACGGCCTCCCAGCGCCGGCTGGCGACCCGGCAGCATCTGCCCCACGCAAACGAGGTCCCATGACCCGCCAGGAAGTCTGAGACTATAACCTAAGAAAGGCCACCCCACTGACCCACAGGGTCTGACCGCAGTCAAACTGCTGGGCCAGCTCTCGGACCTGAGCAAGCGTCCACTCTCTAGACCTCAGTTTATTTACCTGTGAAATGGAAAAGTGCCAACCTCAATGATCATGGGGATTAAAGAGTTATAATACATGTTAAGTGCTAGTGCCTGGCACTTAATAAACACCCAACAAATAAATACTTGCTATTGTTTAAAAAAAGTATGAATGATTTTAACGAACAAGTCAGGTTTCTTAAATGAATGCTGACATACTTGTCTCTTATTTGAAATGGACACTGAAGGGCATACCTGAATGGTCGACTACCGAGCGACCACTTAGAAGTCCCTGTGTAAACTGTCACAGCAAAGCAAGAGGCGAGGAGCCCCGCTTTGTTAGTGCGGATTTACCTGGGGCTCAATGTAAGAACAGAAAGGAAGGCACTGAAAGACAAGAAAATCTAGCAGGTAATATGGAAACCGTGGGTCAACTACTGATAATTTAACCCAAAAGGTTTTTGACTGAGATGAGGTCATAGGAAACCCGCCGAGCATTGGACATGCCTCACTGAACCCTCAAACCAGTCCCACAGAGCAAGGCCAGCGGCAGAGCCAGGAGACGGCACCTGCAGATTTCACAGGAAGGGTGGGTGCTTGGGGCTCGGCTACTGCCCACGGTTAACGGGGTTGGGGTTGAAGCTCTGATCTACCAGAACCCAGCCCTCCTCTGAAGTAACAGGACAGCAAAGACTCTCTAAGAATATACCTTCATGTTAAATGGCACTCAGTTTATTTTTAAAAAAATTCATGATAGCACCACCCAAACCAAAGATTTAGAAACATCTTTCCCTCGAAACAGCTGCTTGTCGGGTATGAATCCAGCTCTCTCAGAGCCCAAGTCCATGAAGAACAAAGATCTGATATGAAAATAAGGTGACAGTAAAAGAGTAGAAGAAACGAACAGGTTTGCATCTCAGGTTTGACACATCCTAGTGTAAGATATTCTGTAATCTAGACAGATGTAAGGCAACATGAATGCATCCTGGTTTCATGAACATTACTTAAAAAGGTGTCACAGAGCTTACAAGCAACAGGCTGGACATATCAAAATATGACCAATCACCCACGTTTACGACTCGGGTCTCTGACTATGAATGCAGACACACAGCTACGTAAGGCCTGGAAAGGCGTATTTCAGAAACGTGCGAGCTGAAAGAACGCCCGAGGCTCTCACCTGTGGGGGAGGTACTGTGATGGGTGCGGGCACGGGAATGGGAGGGACAGGCACAGGCAAAGGCTTGGGTACGGGTGACACTGGTTCTGCATGGGAGCTTTCTGCCCCTCCGTTCTGAGCAACTTCGTTCTCATGCTTCTTGGTAATGCCTTTCCACTCTGCGGGAATTACAGAAATTTAACAATAGCAGCTTACATGTTAGGTTAAAACTTTAAATCCAGAAGTAATTTTTGAAATGTTGATTATAATAAAAATAAAAACACCCCAGAGGTCTAATTATTAAGGAACTGCCCATGCTAACCTTACAAATAGTATTTAAATGAGCAACTGCACAAAGCAAGTGCTCACCGTGTGCCAGGCACTGCATGCACACTACACCAGCAGGCTAATTCTCAGCACCGCCTGCAAGTAGTTCTGTTATGACGACTCCCACATTAGGGGAAAACAGACAACCTGTCCCAGGGCCCGTACCGAAGCAAGCGGCAGAGCTGCCGTTCCCGGACACATCTGGCCTCGTCTATGTTCTTGTTTGGACAAAGGAACAGGGAGGGAGGAGCCTCCCAGAATGCCGGGCACACAGCAGACCCCGGTCCCCGTGGCCCCCGACACGGCTGTGAGTGTAAGTGAAGGCATCGAGCACCGTGCAGGGAGGAGGGGCCTGGGAGCAGTCAGCCCGGCACCGACCGCCTCCGGTGGCCCTCCAGCCACAGCTCCCGCTGCACACTTCCCCCACCAGCCACTCCCCGTGCCACGCCAGCCTGTGCTCCTCGCTGCTCCTGCATCAGCTCTGGTCCCTCTCCAGGTCATGCCCAGAGCTGCTGCACTTTCCCCTGCAGTCCCACTTTCAGTCTGGCATCTCTAATAGTCCTGACCACAGACAACGGCACCTCCTTGCCATACACACTTACGTCCCACGACGTCTCTGGACACTCACACATTTTCAAAGAAATTACGCCAGCCAGCGCCGCGTTACCTGGGTTAAGCGTGTCGCTGTCCAACATGCCTCCTTCACAAAAGCTCTCCAGCTCCTCAGGCTTGACTTTGTCCCAAGGAACGTAAGTCACACCCAGCTCCACGTCCCAGTACTGCTTGTAGTCGGCCTTGATGCCTTTGTTTAAGGCCCAGGCAATCTGTCTCACCGTTAATTAGAGAGAGAGAGAAAGGGAGAAAGAGAACGGCCTAAGTTTCGAGAGTTCGGTTCCCGCCATTCCACTCACTCAGACTTGGGCAGCAGGGGCAGCTGGACTCGCTGTCCTGGGCCTTATCTGCCGCCAGGAAATCGGTGCCCCTTTGTCTCACTCTGTCTTACAATGGGAATTTAACTGGCACCACCTCCTTACCCACTTCCTCCAAGCACCCCCTAACCCAGTCAGCATAAAACTTAGAGAAAAGACAAATGTCTATCAGGGCAATTGCCAGGTTCCCTGGAAGACCCAGCACAGGGGACCTCTTTCGAAAGCCAGGGACGTTGGCATTACCCAGCACAGACAAAGCCATTCTGCGGCCCCACCCGGGGCAGGGTGATGACCCAGGAAACACTGCCGTGGCCCTCGGGGAAGAAGACCCATCATCTCCATCTTTTCTCCGGGCTTCGCTGAATATTCCCCATAGTGAATTCCAAGATGAAATGACAAACTTTAAATCCAAAATTTTTGAAACAACAAGATAAAATATTTTACTAAATATTATATTTAAGCCAGCCAGTGTTGCTCAGTGGTTGAGCGTCGACCTATGAACCAGGAGATCATGGTTTGATTCCCGGTCAGGGCACATGGCCCGGATTGTGGGCTCGATCCACAATCAGTGGGGGGTGTGTAGGAGGCAGCCCATCAAGGATTCTCTCTCATCATTGATGTTTCTATCTCTCTAGCCTTCTCCCTTTCTCTCTGAAATCAATAAAAATGTATTTAAAAATAAAAATAAATATTATATTTAAGGCACCAATACCTTGAAGGCCTGTTCTATCTACATTAAAAAAAATAAGTAGAAATTCTACCATGAACCTAACATTTAAAATTTGGTAACCTTAACAGGTAACCTTTTTTCAAAAGATGCATATGAACTATGCTTATGCCCAGAAGTACAGTTTAAGAAATGAAGCCTCAGGTAGAACATGTACCTTTATGGACTTCTGGTTCACTTTATAGTTTCCGCGGCTCAGCTTCTGCAGGGCCCGGTAAGCGTCTTGCCGATGAACCATAACAATATAGGCACAGCCTCTGGGAGGAATCATCTGCTCCAGAACATTTCCGTATTAGAAAACATGGTCACAACATCAAAGAACAAGATATAAGTCACCCGTTCCAACAACCCCAACCATACCCATCTCCCCAGTCAAGCCCGCGCTCCATCGCCCGAGATTAAATACCTCGTAAACTGGCAATCTAAGTTTGGTCTCAATTGCCAGTTATTAACGAGCCTGCAGTCCCCTAAGCTTTATTACATAAAGACTTTTCTAGAAAAAGGTTTTAAACTTGGTTATTAAAGATACATGATTAGAAGCAGAGAATGCTAAACACGGACTCAGAACCCCTAAAACTCTGTCTACAAAACTCTGTCTGCCACACTGTCTACAAACCTGGGCAAATGTTAACTGAGGCCCCAATCCTTGGTTTTATGAATGACAATCACATCTGCCCACTGCCGTTAAGTAACTGAATAAACACTCACATTAATCGATTCAATTGGACCAAACTCTTCTAAGAGACTGGCAACGTCCTGCTGAGTCGTCCTTTTGTCCAGCTGTCCCACCCAGAGTGTAGTGCTACAAACTGAGAGTAAAACCACCGTCATCAACACGCACACCTGACAGAGACCCACACTGTACCTGACGTGAGAAAGCCACGACAGAACCAAGCACGAGTTACATCATGACACCGCAGGCTTGAGGAGGAAGTCCCATACGCTAGCACATGTAAACATTCCGGAAACTGTGGTACTGCTTCCAGAATTGAAACCAGAACAGTGCGCACACACAGCGTTAAAACACCGGCCTCGTGGACAGACCGAAGACTCGGTCCTAAGCCGGATCCCAGCCAGTGCAGTGCTTTCGTTCACCGTGTGCAGCCGCCCCCTCCACCTGCCGAGCGTGCCCAGGCAATAAGCTTTACGAGTCAGAAGTTTTACACCTGCCCCGGTCGTATCAATTACAATTCCAGATTAGCTCTGGATGTATAACACACACTGTTCAACATACTTTAAGCACACATAGAGATTCAGGAAAATAATGCAAGGTAATACCGTCTGTAAACAGGAAATCTTTAGAAAAGTAAGAGGGTATTAGTGATTCTGGGGAAACAATAAATAAAACCTTCCCATTGTGTGTGAGAGTTGGCTAGAATGTGTATTTCCCACACTCACTCCTTACTGCCGTGGCACAGCTGGCTTAGCGTGCAGAAGCAAACCCACGCGTGTACACTACACTAACGAGACATGATACAGCAGTACTTTGCTAACGCAAGAAGGCCGACTGCAAGGGGGCTTACCGCTCGCAGTCTCGGACCTGACGGGAGGAAGGCCCTTCTGCCGGCGCTCCCTCTCTTTCTCTCGGTCCCGTCTTTCTTGGGACCGAGAGCGAGGAGAATGGCGGCGTCTGTCCCGGGACCGAGATCGAGAGCGTCGATGCCGAGACCGGCGAGATCTGGAACCAGACCGAGAGCGCCTCCTCTTCGGTGACCTAATGTTTTCGGGAGGAAGAATGGACAGCACACGAAGAGAAGTTTTCAGGCATGTAAGCACGTGTGAATTTGAAAAAGACATAAAAATATAAAGCAGGTAATTCAATGTGTGAACGTGTAAGAGACCAACAGCAGGGAGAGCCTATGAAATGAATCGGGGAAGGCTGACAGCTTATGGGGTGTCTCATCGCCGCCGCCTCAGTGCTGCGCCAGCTCCACGCCTGCAGCCACAGCTGTCACCTACCTCTCGGCCAGGCCCTTCTCTGCGGCAATTACAGTGCGAGTAAGCGGAATGTGCACAGGCGCCGCGGCAGCTCCCCGGGAACACGTGTGGGTAAGACCACTGACCTCAGGACCGTTTGCAAGTACTTCTGCTCCAACTCACACATGGGCACACAGTACACCAAGTGCTAGTGATTCACCCAACTTGGAACCAATCCAACTCTATGCCTCCTGACACGTAGGACTGGAAGAACATTTTCCACAAATTACCTGGATGCTGACCTAGATCTCGACTTTCTGTTATCAGACATATGCCGCTTCACCTCTTGAATACAAGGCTGTTCTACTTTCATTTCCTTTAAAAACAAAACAAACAGCTGTCATTAAAGGAGAAAAGGGAAAATTATAAGTAAGGCACAGGACAAAACCTAAAAACGTCACATTACAACTCTTGTCCTGAAGCCGTTCTCTCTTGGTTACTTGAGACCAAATTGCTAGTTTAATGATCACTGGCCTTCAGCGGGAAAAACCTTCATACTGTTTCTAAGGCTAGAGGAAATACGCTCCTTTTGGAAATCACTTCGGGTAGGTGACATTCTGTTCTAATAAGCCATCATCAGGGACTCGGTAAGCATTCTAACTCTATCTCAATCCCCAAGAACCTTATGGAAATGGGTAGTAACATTACGCCCATTTTACAGATGACAACTGGGCACAGAGAGGCTAATGTGTGTCCAAGGCCAGTCTTCCTTCACATTCAGAGATGACAAGCAGATAGGCAGGAACCAGCACATCAGTCCCGGCAGCCCAAGGTCACCAGCAGCGAGGAGGGAGCTTGTACCTGATGTGCTTTCTGGGTGAGGGGCTCGCTGGGGGCCGGGAAAGGGGCCTGGAACGGCTGCTGCACGGGCGCAGCTGGAGGAAGCACAGGCGGAGCCAGGGCGGGGAACGCAGGCGGGGGCAGGAGGCTGAACCCCGGCATCTGTCCGTTAGGAGGAAGTGGAACCTTGGTTTTGAAAGAAAGGGTGTGAGTAGATTTTAAATCACAGCTACGAAAAACAAATTTTAAAGCCCCGACTTTCATATGAAACTAAAATACCTTCAATAAATTTTTATCAAGGGAAAACAACGATACACAACAGTAATTAACAAATTCCACAGTTAATCATTAGTCAAAGAACTGTTACATATCCAAGTATATATGCAGGTTAAAAATCCCATGACTCATTTTGGGGAGAAAGAGGCTAGAAGCACTGGCTTGTAGGTTCATTCTTTAAAAAATGAAAGTCTCTAAGGAGACTTTCACCTAACATGCCTACCTGTAGGATTTCAAATATAATAATGAGAGTAAACCACAACTTAACATATTTCTGCATGTGCGTTTCCAATGTCAATACACTTACAAATATAATTATAATGTCACAAAAGAAGTATTCTTTCTAAATTATTTATAAACTTTCCGTAACTGTTAAAACATTTGGAAATAAGTTCATAGGTTTTCTTCATATTTTAAACAGGCTTATAAAGTACTTTTCAAACTTCACCAATAAGTCATTAAAATATCAGTATCAACTTCCCATTACCACGTCTAAATGGACTGAGAGTGAAGTGAGTAAGATGAGTACGGTCTGGACAGGTTTCTGAGAACCTGCCTGCACTCGGGCCATCAGGTTTATTCCCAGGACCAGCTGTACGGCAGAATCACAGCACAGTCAAGGCCAGTCTCTAGAGTCACTGGAGCACTGGAGGGCCAGGATCGGCACTTTTTAGAAAATGTTTTATTGAATTTAGAGAGGGAGGGAGAGAGAAACAGCGACGAGAGAAACATCTCGATTGGCTATCTCCTGCACACCCCCTGGGACCGAGCCCACAACCTGGGCGTGGGCCCTGACCAGGAATTGAACTGGTGACCTCTGGGTGCATGGGTCAATGCTTACCCACCGAGCACACCATCCGGGCAGGATTTGCGTTTTTTAAAATGCCCCTCTCCGCCCCCGTTAACTGAAATGCAGAGCCGAGCTTAAGCAACTCTCAATTAGAGGATTTGCTGCAATAAGTCCAGTGAACACATCTCTACTGCCTCCTGCAATTCTCCCGTGTGCCATGCTCTTCCAGTGCAGACGCCCAGCCCCCGCCTGCCGGCCGAGCTGAAAGCCTCGAAAGCATCTCATCGCACACTGAGCAGAGGCTCCTCGCGGGAAGAGCGCTGCAGCGAACAGGCCAGGTCCCTGACACAGGGCCAGGGTCTGTCGCTGCCTAGACTACTTTACAATGATTATTAAATTAGGAGCATGCAATGTTTGGCACCCCTGTTTCAATTAAAGCAAAAAGCAACTCAAATCCGTTATGTGCTCAACAGCGTTTACTGCGGCCGTAGCGCTCCTTATCCAACCACGCAGCTGAACGGGGCTGTGACGTGCAGCCCGCAGGCTGGAAGGAGCATCTGCCGACCTAACCCTCAGCTGCAGGAAACACACCTGTACCTGATGGTGCACTGGGTCCTGTGGCATTGCCATCATCGGAGGCGGAAACGGATCCATATTTTGATGCTGGGGATACGCTGGTTGCTGCATGCCATCTCCAGGATACCCACTGAAAAAGCACGAGCGAGCCTTTTACCAGTCAGACACACACGCGATTCTTAGCCCCACTTACACAGAAATACCAAGAACGTTCTCCAGGAGTCACTGATAATCGACAATTTTCTGAATCGTCTATTTGCCCACATACTAACTGAGCACCATTCCCAACATAAAAGCCATTTTTTAAACATTTTTCAGGACCCCTTCCTCATGTGGGAGAAAACCCAATACACCAGTATTTAAAGAGACAAGGACTGTACAGGACAACCATCTTCCACTCCATGTTCCCTGCTGTGCCCGCGAACACGCCGACTCCACGCGCTGAGGGATGGAGACTCACAAGGGCGCCTGCGGGGGAGACGCGGCGGGCACGGCAGCAGCGGGCGGGGCCGGGGCGGCAGGTGCGGCAGCAGCAGAGGTGGTACTGGCGGCGGCGGCAGCGGCAGCGGCATCTTCTTTCTTCGATTCTTCCACAGCTTCGGGCTCGTCGTCATAATCAAATCGATCAAGTAGCTTCTGCAACAGGGATGTCGGTATTCCACTTTAAAATTCCGACAGCATTCAGTGCACAAAAACTTTACAAAAACAGATGTTCCCACCACCTCTAATGCCACCACACTGTCCTGTACCGTCTCCTTTTCCCACATGCCCGAGGAGCTGGCTCAGAGACAAGCCATGGTTACACAAACGCCGCCTGAAACAGAGCGCTTCTGCTCTGCTTTTCTTCCCTGGTTATTTACACAGGCGGTGCCTTCCTCCTGACCATCGTCTAAATGCCTCCTTTACTAATTCAGCAATAGACGTCTTTGACTCAAAGTCGTGTTTCTAGACAGAACCCTTTGGAACTTGGCACCCCTGACAATGGTGCACATTTCAGCAGGCTGCAGACGCAAGGCCGTCTTATCCAACTGCTATGATGCCCACAGCAAAGTGCCCAAGGCCGCCGCCCACGATGCTCATGAGAAGAAAAAGCGACAGGCAGGCAGGGCTGCGCGGAGCAGTCTCCCCACCCGCCCACCAGCCTCTTTCCCAGAACGCCGCTCCCTCCCGGTCACCAGGCACGTCCACAAGAAGAAGACGAGCGAGCAGGCACTTCACCAGGTCACATGTCTAGCAGAGCCATGTAAGCTGCGATCACATTTGTTCAGAAAGGAAGGAAGCTGCCCAATACACACGGCTACTGTGTGTTGGTAGATGGCACACACTTCACCATCACGAGAAGCGTGCAATGTAGACAGACTTTCTTCTTCTTACAAACAAGAACACTAAAGCTCGGGGCAGTCAGAAACAGAACCAGGATGGTACTGTCAGTGAACGGTAGACTCGGGAGGTAGACGCGGTCTTTTCGACTTCAAAGACCCAGTCTCCCCTCCTAAGCTGGGTCCATTCTGTTCATGGATTTCCAGCCTCAAATTCCTAAGCTGGTGGCGCTCTGTGGTAGTTCTGCCAGAACGTTACTGAACAGGAGACTTCTGAACAGGAAGGGACAGCACATGCTTCTTTCTTTGTGCCTCGAGGCCATGTGATTCAGGTTCTCACCGTACCTGCGTGGTCCCACAGGACCCGGCGCCTTGCTGGTTACACACACTGGCTATGCAGCCCCTGCGGCAATCCAATCGAGGCGCTACCATCACTACCTTCATAGTGGTGCACACGGACTATCTGCGTAACTCAACACCAGAATGAAGCCAAGTTTAAAACTCGGGTCTAAATTGTCCACAAAAAAACACACCTATGATCTCTAAAGTTTATCACATATAAATGTGTATTTGAAGTCTTAAGGTCTATACCTATTGCTTTGGAAAAGATTTGAAACGATTGAAAAATCACAATAAGATCTATCCAAAAATACATTTTTGTTGCTTTTTAGGCAACTGAAGATCTATGAATCAGCTGAAATAAACAAACTGTTCAGTTTGACTAGCTTATAACGAACATTTTTAGCAGTAAGGAAGGCACAGAATTCCTTTTTCCAAACGTGATACAAAAACAAACGTTGACCATCCCACTTAAGGTCAAACATTAGAGGAATCACAACTCAAAGGAACGAGATAGGGACGCCACCAGCACTGCCTTTCCTCGGCTTTCTCCGGGAAGGCCTAGGCCCAGGGCATCAAAAAGGGGAAAGAACCAGGCAGAGATGTAGAAGAGGAAAAGTAAAAAAAGCAGCTACCTACAAAATCAGAGAACCAACTATAAAATTAGGTGTTTAATACCATGACCATTTTACAGGATAAAATAAAAATCAATAATCTGTGCACTGTCATCATTAACCAAATGAAATGTTATGCAACACTAAACCTGAAAAATACCTAAGAATAAATAAAACAAATGTACAACACATACAAAAAACAACATTGCGGTCTATGGAGACTATAAAAACCCATCACTACTTCTTAAATTAACCCACAGATTCATGAATGCTAAAACGCGTGCCAAGTCCACCGAGCAAAGCATGCTGCGCTGGTTCACTGGACGTGTCATCGTGGCTGGGTTATGGTGTCCAGCTGTTTGGTCAAGCATGAACCTCGATGAACTGTGAAGGGATTTTTAATGTGACTCACATTTCTATTAGGGGCTCTGAAGGAAGAAATACCCTCCATCATTTGCGTGGCCCCAACCAACCAGCTGAACTTAGGTTTCCTGAAGAAGGAATCCTCAGGACAGCAACCCAGAACCGTGCCCTTCGGGGTGCAGACTCCAGACTGGAACCGAAACTCGCACCGAGTGTCCAGCTCAGCCTGCCCTACGAAGGCCAATCGGCAAGCCTCCACAACTGCCTGAGCCAGAACCTCAGAAATCAACCAGCCCTTCCCCTGTCCTTCCCGTTCTCCAGTGTACGCTGTGCGTATAAAGTGGGCTCCGTTTCCCTGGAGAACCCTGACTATCATCTTGGCTCAAGAATAGCTAAAGAAAACCTGGGGCGGAGGGGAGGGAGGGGGATGTGACACCTGGAAATAAAATATGATATGTAAGTTACAAGTACTTAAATTATAATGCAAAATAAACAAATACATTAGTGGGACAGGACAGTGTCTACAGATAGGCACAGAGACAAATGAGAATGTAGTCTCAGATAAAAACAGTGAGGGAAAATTAGTTCTTTCTAAAAACAAAGATTTAACTATCTTGAACCGTATTCTAAAGTAGGTTCCAAAAGAACTGAAGAGACAAATGTAAAAAACAAAAATACAACTGAAGAAACAAATGTAAAGAACCACTAGAAGAAAATATAAAATTAAAAAAAATACAGGTGGGAGGAGGTTTCCTAATCAAAACACAAAGTAGGAAGCAAGTGAAACACTGTACGGAAGCATTTACACCCACATGTACATGGAGGTCGTTCTGAAAAGCACACACCAATCTGCTCAGAGAAGTGGGTTAGAGCATTCTGCATTATTCGTGTTTTCCCCTCATACGTGTAGGCCTGTGCACTCAAAAGTTTTATCCAACCTTCTTCTAATCAGTAGTCACTCACAGATTACCAAGACGCAGCCCTGGCCAGGTAGCTCAGCTGGTTAGCGTCGTCCCACTAACCAAGGCTGCAGGTTCAATCCCAGTCAGGGGCCATGCAAGAACCAACCGAGAGTGCATGCATAAGCAGAAGAACAAGAGGCTGTGTCTCTCCCCCTCCTCTCTAAAAAACATCTAGAAAAATAAACAAATAAGTCACCACGACACAGTGACAAGCAGTGTTCACTGCACGGAGTCTTAATTTGAACCCCCAGCATATTTTACATAAAACATAATGAAAGTTATTAGGTCTTATCATTAGAACGCTGGAAAGAAATCTCACAGATGATGCAAAGTTATCATTTATTTCTAGGACCTTCAAACTTGTGCTTTTTGTAGTGAAACCTGTAAAACGAAATAAAACGTTATGTAGCCATAAACCCACAAAAAGAAGAGAGAGAAGACGACAGGAGTGGAGTTGTCTGGGTTACCATGTCACCCGAAGCTCGGAGCTGTGTCCTCAGCACATCCACAGCCTGAGCGCTGCCCCTCGAAGATGCGAGGCCAACAGAGCACGAGGACCTGCACAACCGACACCCTCGTACCGACGTGGCCACCAGGGTTTTTAACACAAAGCCCGGAAGCAACTTAAACGTCTACCGAAAGGGGGCAGCCGAACAGCGAGGTGTCCAGGTAGCGGCCTGTGCCTAACAAGCGAAATGTAGACCTGAGTCTGCTAACCTCGCAGCACCAACAAAAAGACGAGGAAAGAGGAGCAAGATCAAAGCAAGTGAGCTGAAGGCATCCAGCCCCAAGGAGTAAGTTCTGAGGAGACGCACAGCACGACGTTACAGCAGTTACTCCGAGTGCGGGGTTTAACGGTACTGTCTGTGTACCTCCCTTTACACGGTCCGCTTTTATGTTTTTCCTTTATTTCTTTATTTCCTGAAACATTCTGCACTGAGTCTATCTATTAAATCTGTAGCCAGAATTAAAACCACGTGTGGATGTTGTGGGGACACCGGACAGCACGGAACACTAAAACGGACAGACACAGGCGCTAGAGAAGGCCGCTCCAACACCCCAGGGAGCGAGGCTGCACGGCTGCGGTGGGAAGCGTACCTTGTCAAACGCCGTCGCCTTCTGCTCTGGCGGCGGCGCCGGCGTGGTCTTTAACTGAGCGGTGATGGCCTGGACCTGCGCCATCACAGCGTTGTCAATGGCGGGAGACTGTGGCTTGGGAGGCTGCTGAAAAGTCTGAAGGATCTGCTGAAGCTTCAAGAATGGGAAAACCGATAAACCACTAACAAAGCGTAATCATCGTATCAAAAGACATTTCACTAAAAATTCTTAAAGGTTGACTCAAAATAGCATAGGCGCAGAGTAAACTAGAAAAAAGAATCAACATTTTAGTTCTGGTTAAGGTTGCTGTGAATAAATACAGCAAGGCTACCATCTGTGCTGCTTAAAGTGAAAAATGTATGTTGACAGCCCACTGGTAGAAAATAATGGTCACAAAGAAAAGCACACCCGCTGAAAGGTGAGCAAGGTAACTACGTTTCCGGGAAATGCAAACATCACCTCCCATTCAAACGGCTGTGGAAGCAGCCTGCGACGTCAGGACGGTGAGCAGCACTGGCCGCTGAGCGCCCTGCAGCTCTCTCCTCCCAGGGGCCCTCTGCTCGGTGCCCAGCTCACCTCTCCACACCCCACCCTCCCGCGTCCGTCTAGTCAGGCTTTCCTACTGGAGAGCACCATCTCCTCCCTCGCACGTGCCCACTGTCAGGAAGAGAAACAAGGACCCCACCCGTCCCCACCGGCAAACACGTCCTCTCGGTCCTTTACCTGCTGCCCTTGGGTCGTCTGGAACAGCTGGGCCACAGCAGCAAACGCGTCCGAACTGGGCAGCTGCTGCACGGGTGGCACAGAGTTGGAGGTGACCAGGGGGGGCTCAGAAGAAACTTTGACTGGCGGCGGCGGTGAACCTAAACAAGAGGAGGTCAGGAAGGCCTGAGAACACTTTAACCTGCCCATCTGCTGTACCCTGTTAAGCTTCTTCTCCAAAACAGCGTCCGTTCAGTTTACCAGAGACAGAGAGACCGCGCTGCTCGAGGGGGGGCTGGGACGAGCGCGGGAAGGGCCGCATCCTCCGTACGAACAGTCGTGGGCAGAAGCCATCCCCCCACGAGGTGTCCCGCAGTGTGAACAGACCCGCTCCGCAAGCAGAAGCCGCCCACCCACAGCTCAGAGCCGGCCTCACCTTCATTGTTAGCGACACTGTCTGCCCCCGGCACGGCGCTGCTGCTTCCTGCGGCCATGTCCAGAAGGGGCTGGATAATTTCAATTTTGAATACTCCATTTTTTTGCCAAAGGTTCAGCACACGAACTATTTTACTCTATGTGGGAGGAAGCATGAATACACAATTAGTATTTGCATACGTAATTTATCACACCTCACCAAAAAAAGAGAGTAAAACAATAACCTTAAGTCGATTTTTCCATACTAAGCAGTTTTGTGTGTGTGTTTTTAAGTATATTTTTATTGATTTCAGAGAGGAAGGGAGAGAGAGAGAGAGAAACATCAATGATGACAGAGAACCATTGGTCGGCTCCCTCCTGCACACCCCACGATGGGGATCGAGCCTGCACCTGGGCCTGTGCCCTTGACCGGAATCGAACCCGGGACCCTTCAGTCCGCAGGCCGATGCTCTATCCGCGGAGACAAACTGGCCAGGGCCTAGGAAAGTAAAAGCTATTGTCAGAATCACAGCCTCGTGAGGCTAACCAGCCTTTCGTCAGCAGTGTAACCTGCAATACGAAACACAGAAGGGAAAGAAGGAAACAGAAAAGTCATATAACCTACAGAATCAAAAGAAACTATTTAATAATAGAGAGGTGGATTAGAATGCTCATACTGTATGTATGGTTAAAAAGAACCCATCCACCACTGACCAAAAACGTGGCAGAACTGAAGCACTCGTTTAGGATGATTCTCACAACTGCGACCGTTAGGAACTGACCAGTAACTGAGAGGCAAGCGGTTTGTGACAGGTGAGCAGGAAGGAGGCCTGCGAGGTGTGACTTAGGGTGACACTCTCGTCTCCTCCTCACGGACGAGGCTCTGCTTTCCTCGTGTGTCCTCTCCCACAAGAGCACCCCTCCACTATGAACACAGAACCCACGACACTCCAATGTATGTGCTGTTTCCCGTAAGGGCCTCCATTCTTCATTCCTCTCAACAGGCTCCGCGCTGCGTGGCTCCCGCCTCCTGGCGTCCCTGCCTGGGGGGACCAGCCACACACGTGCGGAAGCGGACACTGCAGTCCGACCGCTGACGAACGTCACTGACGCTCCCGCACCTCTGTGTGCCCGGCAGCGGCCACCAGCACTGCCCCTTCCCTCTGGAACGCACCGCCATCTGCGACGAGCCTGCCTTTCAACCACAGACCGTCCCGACCACTCAGCTACACGTGAGTCTGTCCAACAACGTCACCTCTAAAACACAACGGTCCCGCCCAGCCAGTGGCTCCGTGGTTGAGCGTCGACCTATGAACCAGGAGGTCACGGTTCAACTCCAGGTCAGGGCACAGGCCCGGGGTGTGGGCTCCATCCCCAGTAGGGGGCGTGCAGGAGGCAGCCGATCAATGACTCTCTCTCATCACTGATGTTTCCATCTCTCGCCCTGTCCCTTTCTCTCTGAAATCAATAAAAAAAACAAGCAAAAACCACAATGGTGCGTTCATATTTCAACAGTATGATTTTCCTAAAGGATTTTACAAGAAAGATAAATATGAGGAAAAAACTATAGAAAAAACTGGGTTTTGTTTCAAGTTCGGAGATTACGATGATTTCTTTCGAATACTACAGTAGGCTTCAAATATCTAAAATACATTTAAATAGATCTAGATCCAAATAAATATAAATGAAAACAAAAGTTTTAATTAAAAAATTAACTATATTAACTATACCTTATCTTCAGACGGACAAAGATATAAGTATTGGAATGTGGCGGTTATATTTTTAGAGAATCTTGGCCCAAACACGTCTTTATCAGTTCCAAACTGATGACGAGACTGTCGTACAATTGAGTCGATTACATATAACCCTGGAACCTTGTATTCTGGTTTACACTACAAAGATAAAGATGTAAAGTCAATACAAGAAAGCAATTTGACACCCATCAACCTCACGTTAATGAAACTCTGTATACTAATGGTTCTTTCTATTTAGAAACTACCTGCATGTTTAGTGTCTTCATGGCCAGCTTGTCCAATTCCCACAGTCTACAGAGCTGCTATTTTCTCTGATGCCCTACCTCCCACAACAACTTCCCAGATTCATCATTAGTTCACCAGTCCCTACACCAATTCCACACAAATCCAATTCATCCTGCTCAAAAAAATAAGTTTTACCTTTTAAAATTTCGAAAAAGGTAATTTTAACAATGTATCAATTTAATTCTGTTCAAGTACAGTACCAGAAAAACAAAAACCAAAAGGAAAGGTTTTGGGCCTATGAAATGGAAAAAAATAATAGAGAAACAGATACCTACATATTCCAGGGGTATAACCTTTATGGAAGATGATTTGCAGTAAACGCAAAGCCACATTTAACCCAACAATTCTACGTCTAGAAATGTATCCTCAGAAAAACCATCACGAGGCATCCGATTTCCCACAAGCCAGGCCGGAGTGCACTGTGCCCTCGGGAAGGGCTGAGTAAGCGGGGAAAGCAGGGTGCCCACAGCGCGGTCCTCTCCCTCATTAGTGCCCGTGGACATAAGACACGGGGCAGGTCCAAGTCTGGTTTCGGGGCGCAGCGGTGCGGCGGTGCCTGCGGGGCCTGTGAGCTCCCCGTTTGCTTACTGGTCCAGCTCTCAGCCCGTGTTCACAGGCCACACACGCTTACACCGCACCACACGCACAGCTCCCGTTGGGGAGAAGACAAAGGTGCCTCAGTCTCCCTTCTCAGGACTCTGCGGAGACACACACGTGCTAACCACACGGCTGTAAACACACTACAGCACTGTAACTCAAGAACATGTAATTATGGGGGGGCAGGGGGGAGCTGTAAAAGCTTTACAAAGTGCTTCCACTTGAAATGCTCCCAGATGAGTTAAATGCCACAGAGGAACAGGGCAAAGGGCAGGAGCACGAGGCTCGGTGCGCAGGCAGCTGCTGGCGACGCCCGCTCTAAGCTCGTGCCCAGCCAACAGCGCTGCTCTGAAGTGCTCCTGTTTCTTTAAAAACCCTCGAGGGGTTAAAAGGACCTGCGGTGACAACTTTTTGTGGAGTGGCTTTACAAGCAAGCATCCAAATGACAATTTACCGAGTAAATTACAAATACTGAACATAACTGAAATGAGGTAGTAAGTAAACGGATAGTTACCTTTTTGATGAACTTTTCTACTATTTGAACTACATGCTTATAAAGCTGAAAAGAATGAAAAGAAAATTATTTTCCAGTGTACATATTTCTACATTTCCTGCAATGTAATTAGAAAATACTTAAAACCTTGAAATTTGCATTATTTAAATAATTCTCAAGATATAAACACCATATATGATTTCACTTTTATGTGAAATCTAATAAACTAACCTAACAACAAAAAGATTATACTGAATAAACCATCAAAAGTAATCTAGCCAATGATTGAAAAAAATCAGAAATTAACTAAAGCACAAAACTACAACCCTCCAACCCCAAAGAGAAGGCTTTCCCTTAGATTTCTAAATCAATAATCCTTCACAAAGCAGCATATCAAGGCAACTTCATGAGAGAGCTGAGAACAATGGAACTGGAACTAAATTATGCAGTTTCTAAAATTAGGTGTGATCTTGGGTAAGAAACTTAATTTCGTGGAGCCCAAGTTTTTGTTTTAAAATAAAAATGAAGCTAATACTCAGGTGCTTTATGACAAGAATGAAATGAAATTTTAAAAATGCGTGCACTCTACCCTCTACTTCTGGGAGTTCACGTTTCTTAGGAGCACACGGTGCCACCTGAGGAGCTGGGGTGCTCAGCAGCGGACTGTGGCCGTCGTTAAACAATGCGATTACCAATCATGTTTCATTACATATTATTAAATACCTGTAATTCTTATTTAATCACACCTCAATAAAACGGGAAAATATACCAGGGAAATACTAATAACAACCAAAAGAAAGGGAGAGCTGTTTGGAAGCAGCATTCCAATGCAGACACACCACACAACTGCCCTGCACCCTCAGCAACAGCTGGTGAGTGCTCTTTGCTTCAGGCCTGAATCAATTCACAAGGTGAATTCTCATGTTTAATAAATAGCAAAATTTCAGACATTTTTCAAATTAAATGTGTTTATTTTACTCTTACCTTAATGGCTTTAATAGCAGCTTTTGTGATGAGAATCATCTTGGCTCGAGAGATGGGAGGTTTCATATCCATAAGTGAAAAGAGCTTAAAAAAATGAGAAAAAAAAATTTTTTTTAATTAAAGGTAAAATTAGAGGTCAATTCACCAGTTCTACAAGTTGTTTGCAATTTATTAACTAAGAGAGTAACAAACTTTTGGAACTAAGTTTAAAAATTTGGCTAATAAAGAAAAATCAAGAGCTTTCCTACATACCTGCACGGCCACTTAGGAAACACAACGGGAAAAGATCACATTAAAATAGAAAAAACAAAAACAAAGAAGAGCAAAAAGGCCCTGGCCAGTGGCTCAGGGGTTAGAGCGGCAGCCTGGGCACAGAAGGGCGAGAGCTCCGTTCTCAGTCAAGGGCACGTGCCTGGGTTGCAGGTTTGCTCCCACCCCTGGATGGGGTGCATGCAGGAGGCAACCAGACAATGTGTCACTCTCACACTAACCCCGCCCCCCTTCCACTTTTTCCAAAAAGCAATGGAAAAAACACCCTCAGTTGAGGATTAACAACAACAAAAGCAATAAAAGGCAAAAAAGGTAAAAACATTACGAAATTTACAGAACCTATACCAGAAAAAAACGTATTCCACCTTCCTGATGGGCACCGTTTTCCTGAACTGCAAGTGGCAATAGTGATTCCATATATAATGTAACTTCAATCCAAACCTCACCGAGATTTTGGAGAAGTCAAACAATCGAAGATTCATTTGGAGAAACACGTATTAAAATCAAACAAATTTAAAATGCCATTTTAAAGCTGGAATCCACAATTTCTTGACTTAGTCAGGAATAACAACCACTATTAACAAATGACACAACAGTAAATCCACACTACAAACCTCACTGAGATTTTGTGAGAGTTTAAATCCACCCAAGACATAATGAACCCACAGGTTATAAAGGTACAATCCTGACATTAAGATCCTTATATATAGCTTCGTAAATTGATGTTTCTGTTTTGCTTAATCATAGGCACATACGAGTACGTGGGATTTCTAAAAGGGTATTTGAAATAAGCATTATCAACCTTATATGAATCAGATTTCTTGTTTCTTTCCAATTAATGTTAATATTTCAAATACAGGATTTCCAAGATACAGACTTTACTACAAGACTGCTTCTAAGAAGCTAGCCTAGCCCGGCCGGTGTGGCTCAGAGGCTGTGTCGACCTATGAACCAGGAGGAGGTCATGGTTCGATTCCTGGTGGGGGAGCATGTGCCCGGTTCGACCCCTGTGTGGGGTGAGCAGGCGGCCGCCGATCAATGATTCTCTCATCATTGATGTTTCTATCTCGCTCTCCCTCTCCCTTCCTCCCTGAAATCAATAAAAATAAATAAGTAAGTAAATAAATAAATAAAGCCAGCCTAAAGAACGAAAGTCTCATTTCCCAGAGGAATATCCCTACTTGGCAACATATTCTAAAATGTAGAATTTTTTCATAAATAATATTAAGACACAGAAAATAGAAAAAACAAAGATTCTAACACAGAAATCCATTTTTTTTAAAAGAAACATCTAAATAAGTAAGGTCATGGTTCTTTATTATTTTATTTACCAACATAATAAAAATTCTTGAGAATGATCACTAATTGAAAAACAATTAGAAAGAAGATAGTAATCTCTGAGATTATATAAATCAATTGAAAAACAAGAAAAATGTAAAATATTTCAACTTAAATACAAATTCTAAAAAAATAAAAATAAAGAAAATTAAAAAAAATTTTTAAGTATCAATACTGTATAAAATATACAAAACACATTTATAAAGGGAATATTCTGACCACTTATCCTATCTCCGTGGTCGGCAAACTGCGGCTCGTGAGCCACATCCGGCTCTATGGCCCCTTGAGTGTGGCTCTTCCACAAAATACCTGGCCTGGGCGAGTCTATTTTGAAGAAGTGGCATTAGAAGAAGTTTAAAAAATTTGGCTCTCAAAAGAAATTTCAATCGTTGTACAGTTGATATTTGGCTCTGTTGACTCATGAGTTTGCCGACCACCGTCCTAATAAAAGAGTAATATGCAAATTGACTGTCACTCCAACATACAAATGGCTGCCCCCATGTGGTCAAAGATCCTGCCCCCATGTGGACACAAGATGGCCAGCAGGGGAGGGCAGTTGGGAGGGACCAGGCCTGCAAGGGAGGGCAGTTGGAGGTGATCAAGCCTGCAGGGGAGGGCAGTTAGGGGTGACCAAGCCGGCAGAGGAGGGAAGTTGGGGGTGACCGGGTCTGCAGGGAAGGGCAGTTGGGGGGGGGGGGGGGGGGGCCAGGCCGGCAGAGGAGGGCAGTTGGGGGCGACCAGGTCTGCAGGGAAGAGCAGTTGGGAGGGACCCAGGCCTGCAGGAGAGAGCAGTTGGGGGGGACCAGGCCTTCAGGGGAGGGCAGTTAGGGGCAACCAGGCTGGCAAGGGAGTGGTTAGGGGGTGATCAGGCTGGCAGGGGAGTGGTTAGGGGGTGATCAGGCTGGCAGGGGAGTGGTTAGGGGGTGATCAGGCTGGCAAGGGAGTGGTTAGGGGGTGATCAGGCTGGCAGGCAGAAGCGGTTAGGGGCAATCAGGAAGGCAGGCAGGTGAGCAGTTGGGAGCCAGCAGTCCTGGATTGTGAGAGGGATGTCCGACATCCCTCGAGGGGTCCCAGATTGGAGAGGGTGCAGGCTGGGCTGAGGGACATCCCCCTCTGTGCACGAATTTCATGCACCGGGCCTCTAGTAAATTATAAAATTTATTGGGACAGTTTTACTCTTCTATTTCTTTCTTTGTACCTTAAAGTAGAGAAAAGGGGATGCAAAAAAAAAATTACACTATATGGGTCTTAAGAATAAGCAATAGTGAAAATTACTTGTCTGGCCATTAAGAACTTAGAGGATCATTTTAATGAAGCCCACGCCAGAACTAATATTCATTTAATGTCCCAAACAGGACTTTATTATTTCAGCAGTAACTTGCCATTAAAACAAAACAAAACAACACAACAAAAAACAGCCAACTGAGCTTACAAGACAGACCAGATCAGTGTATCTTGTGATGAAATACCCCACCTAATCCATACATTTAAATTATAATTAGTTTTAAAAGTTACAATACTGTCCAGACTATTGTGCCACACAGCAGTGTCATTCCAGGCGGAAAGGCCAGCGAGAGGACCTCCAAGTGCTAGCACTACGATGCAGAGGCAGGGTGGCACCACACTGCCTGAAGCAGCAGTCGCCAGCCGGTGGTCTGCAGACCACGCTGGTCCCCGAGGTCCAAAAGGTTGGCAACCGCTGCCCTAAAGAAGAGACTTGGGAAGAGGCAGCCAGCACGTGAGTGCCTGCTATGAATCAGGAAGAACTGAGTTTGGAGGTACGCTATTTTATTGATTTACTAGAGGCCTGGTGCATGAAATTTGTACAGGGGTAGGGTCTCTAGGCCTGGTCGGCAATCAGGGCCGAGCTGTGGGGCGACTGGCAGGGTGATCAGGGGCCCCTGCTGGCACCCGCCTTGGCTGGTTGGGGCCTGCAGGCTGGGGGAAGCTCCTGCGTTGAGTGTCTGCCCCCTGGTGGTCAGTGCGCATCACAGTGACAGGTCATTTCACCAGTTGTTCCGCCGTTCGGCCAATTTGCACATTAGGCTTTTATTATACAGGATATTAATAACGACCATAGATGCCGTTACACTTGTTTTGGGATGATACTCAAAAGGGTTACACCTGTTTTAAATGATGCCCAGAGAGTGGTCTCAACTAAAATTTGTTGAAAGCTCATTCATAATCCCTAATAGCACACGCATGCCCTTACAGAATGTTGCTTCCGAATACAGACACAATAACAAGCAGGCATCCTGCCTGTCCATATCCTGCACTGGTCCAGGGGTGACACAGTGACACACACCGAGTTTAATTTGGGGAGCCCACTGAATACCCAGGCGGAGACTGGAACGTGGATCTTGAACACAGAAGAGAGATCAATGCTGAGAACTGAAAAGTCACGAAATCAAAGGCACGAGGACAGTGAGAGGACCGTATAGTGAGACGGGGCTGGGAGCGTATGCCCTGCCAGCGTCCACACCAAAACTGCCAACGCGGCACAGAGAAGGGCTTCTTGAGCCAGCACCAAGACGACGAATGCCAGAAAGTAAAGGCATTTGCGAGGACAATGCAGTGAGGCTAGGCCCAAGCCTTGTCCGTGCCCTTTGACAATCAGGTGGCTGAAGTGATTTCAAAGTTCAACTGGTTAAGGAGTAAGTGGCAGGTGAGACAGCTGAAGTGCAACAGTGGGTCATTTCCTTCCCTCAACCACTATCTGAGAGCTTAATAACGGTGGTGGTGTAAGCTCCGGGTCTGGCACACAGAGGAGACAGCATCTTTCAGATGACCACTCTCAAAATAGCTCTGACCTGTGAGCATTGTAAGGCTTCCATCATATTTAAGTTTCTCTTTAGATGCTGTTTACTTTCCTTTACCAATGTCTTTCTTGTTTTAAACTTAAGAATTTGTAATCGATACAGGTAATTTATTAAGAAAAACACTAGGCAAATATAGAAGTTTCGAAACTGGAGGTTTAAAAATTACCTTTAAAAACTCAATAAATGTTACTAATATTTCATTGACTTCTTGAAGGCACAAATTCAGCACACAGGTCCCCTCATATTTAGATCAATGCCTCCATTAGATAGTGATCCTGAAATTATGCTGAAATTGATATATTTTATAGTAACTATGCAGATTGACACTTACTTGGACAGAAAAATTAACAGCCTTTATGATGAGGTAGATACAACTCCACTTTACAGAAGAGAACACTAAGGCACAGAAGTTCCAGCATCTACCCAAAGTCATAAAGCTAACTGATAGTAAACTCCATCTGTGGCCTCCATTTCCCAAAGCTCAGATTCCTTCCAAGAAGCACCTAACAAGAAGGAAATTACTTAATACTCTAATAATGATAGCACAGAACAGTGTAGATAATACAGACTACACAGCAAAGAAAAAATATATGCATTTAGACCCAATGAAAAGGTAATAAATACCAAAATATAATTGTTATAAGGGAGTGGACCTAAAGATTTTCTTAAAAAATATTTTTATTGATTTCAGAGAGAAGGAGAGGGAGAGAGAGATAGAAACATCAATTATGACTGAGAATCATTTACTGGCTGCCTCCTGCACCCCTCACACTGGGGTTCGAGCCTGGAACCAGGGCATGTGCTCTAATCGGAAATCAAACTGTGACCTCCGGCTCATAGGTCAACACTCAACCCACGGAGCCAGCAGACTGTGCCCCAAGATTTTTTAATATCAAACAGTAAGCGGCACAGAGGTAACAAGGTAGGGAGAGTGTACTGATCCAGAGCAGGACTGCAATTTGATGACGTTAAACAAAAAGTTACGTCAAGGCATCCTATAATGGCCAAGATAGGAAGCCCACAACCTTGTGGTAATCTAAGAATTATTTTATTATTTTTTAAAATATATTTTTATTGATTTCAGAGAGAGGAAGGGAGAGGGAAAGGGAGAGGTAGAAACATCAGTGATGAGAGAGAATCATTGATCTGCTGCCTCCTGCACGCCCTGCACTGGGGTACAAGCCTGCAACCCAGGCCTGTGCCCTGACCAGGAATGGAACAATGACCTCCTGGTTCAACCACTGAGCCACGCTGGCCAGGCTAAGATTTAGATTATGATGACTGAATTTCTGAAAACGATCCGTTTTTTTTAGAGTAACAACCAGAACGCAGGCTCAATAATGAATTGCCCAGGAAATCCTGGCTCTAGCACGGCTGGGAAATTGTTTCTTCGTCTGTAAAATGAGGGTTGATAGTCCCTTACTTACTTAAGGAAGTTTAAGAATTAATTCAAACAATACATATAAAAGCACTTAATGTAGCACCTGGCACAAAGTAGATGGTAGCTAGCTATTTTTACTACTACTACTACTACTACTACTACTACACATAATTTTGTTGAAAAAAGGAAGAATGCTGGCAATAACCCAGAGCAGTGTTTTTCACATTGCAGGTAGAGAAAATATTAGATTAGCCCTAGCTGGTTTGGCCCAGTGGATAGAGCGTCGGCCTGTGGGTTGAAAGGTCCCGGGTTCGATTCCAGCCAAGGGCACATGCCCAGGTTGTGAGCTCGATCCCCAGTAAGGGGCATGCAGAAGGCAGCCGATCAATGATTCTCTCTCCTCATGGATGTTTCTATCTCTCTCTCCCTCTCCCTGCCTCTCTGAAATCAATAAAAATATATTTTTAAAGAAGAGAATATATTAGATTATAAAAATGAGCTTAGTGGGTGTGACCACACAGTAGGGACATAACAGTCCTACACCCAGCAAAGGCGGCACTGTCTGGTGAAACACCCCACCTGCAGGTGTGGAATGCATGCGCACGCACCCGCGTCTCAGGAAGATCGACTTCTTACTGAGGGGTCATGGTAAAAACGTACAAAGGCTATTATTCAGAAAAATTATTTTGCTTTAGAAATGACCATTAAGCCCAAGCTAACCGCTGGTCACCTTTCAATAACGTGCGGAGTGCTGAACCCACTAATGCGTTGCTTATGGACAAGCCGCGGGGGAAGCAGCACTGCCCAGTCAGAAAAAACCTCATACTTTTCAATTACCCTCAGACTACACAGTTACAAACTAGACTCCAGCCTTTCTGACCAGAATCTAATCTCAGTCAACAAACTTTACGGAAAACAAAACACAAAAAAACCTATCAGCTTTATATGTAAAGCTTGAAAACTATAAAATTTAATATAATTCCAACAAACTCTACTAATGAAAAAAAAAATAAAAATACCCAGACAATGTGGTACTATGGAACAAGCTAGACAGACCTGGTTTTGAAACCGGGTCCAAACATGTGATGGCCGTGACAACCTAACGACCGGTCGCTATGATGCCCACTGTGGCCAGCAAACCACCTGATCAGGGGGTGAGGCCAGCCGGCCAACCTACTGCCATTTCCTACTCCCGACAGGCCCAGCCCCCATCATCCCCGATTGGGGCCAGGCCAGCCAGACCCCACCCATGCACGAATTCATGCACTGGGCTGCTAGTCCTTTCTAATAAAAAGGTAATATGCAAATTAACCATCATTCCGTCACAAATATGGCAGTGCCCAGTCCTCTCAGCCCCGTCGGAGTCCCCCAGTCCCAGGGGGGCGGCCACTGAGAGCAGGCAGCATGAGCAGCCTGGCAGAATGCTTGCTTCATCGCCGCGACGATGAGGCAAGCGTTCCACCCCTGCCGCGGAGGGCCTCTGGGCAGCGGGCCCCGAGGCTGCATGGTGCTGGGCCGAGGCGGGGACCTGAGGCTGCGCACCCCCGCCCAGCGTGGGGCCGGCTGGGTCTGGTCTCGCGCGATTTCGAGGCGCGCACGGGTGGTCAGGGACTTGACCCTGGGTCCCGCGATGCACCCCAGACTCTGACAGGAGGAAGATTTTCATATACGTTTTACTAATTTTCTTTCATCTCTGACACTTCTATTATAGAAAAAGAGCAAATAGCAATATTTGCACCAGGCCACTAGTCCTATCTAATAAAGGAGTGATATGCAAATTGACCATCACTCCAAGACACAAGATGGCCGCCCCCATGTGGTCAAAGATGGCTGCCCCCAAGTGGACACAAGATGGCCACCACAAGATGACCTGCACAGGAGGGCAGTTATGGGTGACCAGGCCAGCAGAGGAGGGCAGTTGGGGGTGACCAGGCTGGCAGAGGAGGGCAGTTGGGGAAGACTAGGCCAGCAAGGGAGGGCAGTTGGGAGGGGAGGACCCAGGCCTGCAGGGGAGGGCAGTTGGGAGGGACCCAGGCCTGCAGGGGAAGACAGCTGGGGGGGACCAGGCCTGCAGGGGAAGACAGCTGGGGGGGACCAGGCCTGCAGGGGAAGACAGCTGGGGGGAACCCAGGCCTGCAGGGGAAGACAGCTGGGGGGGACCAGGCCTGCAGGGGTGGGTAGTTGGGGGGGACCAGACTTGCAGGGGAGGGCAGTTTTGGGTGATCATGCCAGCAGGGAGGGCAGTTAGGGGTGACCGGGCCGGCAGAGGAGGGCAGTTGGGGGAGACCAGGCCAGCAGGGGAGGGCAGTTGGGTGCGACCAGGCCAGCAGGGGAGGACAGTTAGGGGCTACCAGACTGGCAGGGGAGGGCAGTTCGGGGTGACCAGGTCAGCAGGGGAGGGCAGTTAGGGGCAATCGGGCCAGTTGGGGAGCAGTTAGGCATCAATCAGGCTGGCAAGGGAGTGTTTAGGGGGTGATCAGGCTGGCAGGCAGAAGCAGTTAGGGGCAATCAGGCAGAGGGAGGTGAGTGGTTAGGAGCCAGCAGCCTGGATTGTGAGAGGGATGTCTGACTGGGATTGGGCCTAAACGGGCGATCAGACATCCCTCAAGGGGTCCCAGATTGGAGAGGGTGCAGGCTGGGCTGAGGAACAGCCCCCCCCCCCCCCGTGCACAAATTTTGTGCACCGGGCCTCTAGTCTATATATAAAACTCTGAGCCCAGGATACCTGACATATACCTGGCTCAGTCAATAGAGCTATGCCATGCTCTGGAAGGGATTTTTGTTATGGCTCACCATGCTGTCTGTGTTATACCTACTGTCCAAACGCTGCCTCTAGAGAAATCTTCTCCACAGTGAGAATGTAGCAGTATCGGAGACTTTAAAGCGGTACAGCACCTCAGTACCTACCCAGCAGTCATACCAAATTCATATCCACTTTTACAACATCGCTGGCAGACCCCAGCTGGTGAAAAGGCTTACAACTCACCAGCTCCAATGGCTGCAGCATCTTCGTACTACGGTCCCTTCTGATCTCCCCTCCAGATGTATCCCCATGTTCATGGAACCCATAAACTGTTTTGTGCTAGCTCCCCATTTCTGCAGTAACACAGTACAACCTACTGTGCACCTTAAAACAAGCCGTGTGTTATCTGCCCGTTTTGGAGGCCAGACTCTCACTAGTCTCAAGTCAAGGTGCTGGCAGGGCTGCATTCGGGAGGCTCTGGGGCTTTCGGCGTCCAGAGGGCGCTTCCATTCCTTGGCTCAGGGCTCATCCTCCACCTGCAGACCCTCCAGAGTGTGGGGTCTTCCCTGCTCCGTGACCCTGCCTCCTTGTCATGGACTCCCCTGCCTGCTCACAGAAGGACCCTTGGGTTACACTGGGCTCACCGGGACAACGCAGGATAATTAACCCATCTCCTTGACTTAGTCACATCTTCTGCCATGTCAAACACTCACAGGTTTGCCCTGACCGGTGTGGCTCAGTAGACAGAGCGTCGGCCTGCGGACTGAAGGGTCCCAGGTTCGATTCCGGTCAGGGGCATGGACCTTGGTTGTGGGCACATCCCCAGTGGGGGGTGTGCAGGAGGCAGCTGATTGATGTTTCTCTCTCATCGATGTTTCTAACTCTCTATCCCTCCCCCTTCCTCTGTGAAAAATCAATAAAATATATTTAAAAAAACACTCACAGGTTCTAGGATTCAGAATGTGGACACGTGGGGACAGGCACTGTTGGTGTTTAAAAGGCTGCCCGATCTATCGTTACTGACCTCTATCATCGACTGAAACCCTGACGGTTTCACGGGAATCTCCCTGGCTCTCCCTGTTGCCTTCCCGTTGGTTCCTGCAGGCTTTCCTGCGGCTGGTGTGGCAGCGATTCCAACCCGCTGTACATTTCATGAGCCACTTTACATGCCTCCTCCAACTCAATGGTTTTTGCGTTTTCTTCAGTGAGGGACAATAGCATGTGCCTTTATTTATAACTCAACGGTTTTTTTAATTAAAAAGAACAGGACCTACTTGCGGAATGACCTGACACGACTTGGACATTGCCAGTTAGCTCAAGTTCACTTAACAATACGTTCTCATCCTGCCTCCATTTTTCTAATTTATTCATGATGAAATCATGACCGATGTTATTCTGAAATATGTGGTTTATAGTCTTCACTAGACAAAAAACATTTTACAAAACGAAAGTTTAATTTGGTGTATTATAAATTGTGAGTAAATTTGTTCTGGCTCCCAGTGACGAGAAATTTCTAGAAAGTCATAAAAGAAACTAACAACTGGCAGAGATCAAAGTTACTGGCATCAAGCCTATGATTTCTGAAATACGTCTTTTCCTATTTTTTGAAACTGAGCTGTCAAAGCAATGCAAAGAATTAGACTATATACTAGTATAAGTAAATATTTTAACCTTTTAAGTCCCTCAAGCAATGTTTCCTTCCAGCACCTCTTTCAATGTGATGCCCTACCATTTCTTTCTCTAAACTTTAAAAATAGTGACAGGCTGGTACTGAAATCTCCCCCAATAGACACAGGTATCAAAGAGTTTAATTCTACAGTCTTTCTTCTTCTGTTCATTTGACTCAATATGTCAGACATGCTGACTTCAACCAAACCAAGAGTTACGTCCAACATAACCTGCATGTTTATCAGTAACATATAAAACATTATAAAAGTACACATTAGATTTTTCCACAAAAGGCATTTTGCCCTGGTGGGTGTGGCTCAGTTGGCTGAGTTAGTCCCATGTACCAAAAGGTAGCCAGTTCCATTCCGTCAGGGTACATGCTCAGGCTCAATCCCCATTGGGGGGCATGCAGGAGGCAGTTGATCAATGTTTCTCTCTCTCCCTCCCTCTCTCTAAAATCAATAAGAACATGTTTTTAAAAATAAAACAATTTTCCTGCAAAGAGGCTCTGACCATCTCATTATTAATTAGAGCCTGAAGACAATTCCATCAGACTCGCTGCTAGAACCATTAGGTGAGGCTTTCCAGTCCCTCCTTACCTGACAGTCCATCTTACGCCTTTACATGTCCATTCTCAAAGGTTTGTCTGAGCTAATGCTTTCTAGCTACTAGAAAATCAATGTGCTGAGGGATGCAGGATGGGGGCTAAGGGCTGCAAACCAACCACTTAAATAAGTACCATTATGCCAAGCAGAACAGTGAGTTAATCAATATGTACAAACAGATACTAATGAAATTGAAGAACGTACAGGAAAGGAACTCAATCACCAGAAACAACCCCATAACTGACTAATAAACACAAAGCTCAGCCTTACCAATAACCAGTTAAAATAATGAGAACCCGAAGCAGGGAGGCATGAACAGACTGACATAGCTCAATGTGGGAGTTGGAGGGACGAGGAGAGATAAACCAAAGAACTTACATGCACAGCCATGGGCACGGGCAATAGGATGGTGAAGACCCGGAGGGGTGGGGAGGGGCTGGGAGAAGGGGGAAGTGGGGGAGGAATGGTTGACATCTGTAATACTATCAACAATTAAAATATAGATATATTAAAATAAAAATATAAAAATGAGATATAATTCAATTACCTAACTGGCTTGAGTGTAGATTAGCATAAAGCAAAGAAGATACTCTACTGATGAGACCTAATGGGCAAGTTTTAATTTCAGAGAAGACTTCGAAGCTATATATCAAAAACTAAAAAATATCAAAATATTTTAAATCTAATACTTCCATTTCTAGAAATTTATATAAAATAGTCATATGTTCTCAAATTCTCCACGATGGCAATTTAAAATCATGTTGATCAATTGGGTAGACATTGTCCTGACACTCCAAGTTTGCATGGATCTCCAGTCAAGGGCGTATACAAGAAGCAACCAATGAATGTATCAGTAAGTGGAAAAACAAATCAATGTTTCTCTCTCTCTCTCAAATCAATACATTTTAAAAATAATAATTTCCTGTTATTCAACAATCATACAAAAATTTCCAAACAAAAGTAGACAAGAAAAAAAGACTGAAATACTCTAAAATATTAATGGTATTTGGTGGCATATTTTCTTTATTTTCAAATTTAAGTTTACTTAACTTGCATTAACTTTAAAATGAAAAAAAAATTAATTAGTGTCTGAGACACAAAATGCATTTCTCCAACTTTGATTACAAATAAATGTATACAATTGTTATCAGATAAAACTTGTCCATGGAGTCAATTTTGCTTTGTAAATTAAGTTATGTCTAAGTCAATGGCTTATACATTTTTTAAATTAAGGAATTAGTTTATTTTTTTAAATATATCTTGATTGATTTCAGAGAGAAAGGGGGAGGGAGGAAGAAGAGGGAGAGGGAGGGGGAGAGGGGAAGGGAGGGAGGGAGAGGGAGGGAGGGAGAGAGAGAGGAGAGGGGAGGGAGAGAGAGAGAGAGAAACATCAATGATGAGAATCATTGATCAGCTTCCTCCTGCATGCCCCCTACTGGGGATCGAGCCTGCAACCCAGGCATGTGCCCTTGACCAGAATCAAACCCAGGACCCTTCAGTCTGCAGGCCGACGCTCTATCCACTAAGCCAAACCAGCTAGGACGGCTTATAAACCTTTAATAAAACTTTTCAAAATTACTAAAACAAATATTTAAAAATAAATTTACCCCTTTAAAAATCTTTATAATAACTGAAGCTCTTAGGAATATAAAACACAAATCTGAGAAATCACTGTTCAAATGCAGCAAATTTACAAGGCTTTTTACAAAATACACACATACAAGTACAAATATCCACTGTTGATACTAAACATGGAACCACTGTTGGGTTAATTATGTCCATGTGTATTTAAGAAAACAGAATACAGCAATGTAACAAGCAGTAGTTTAAACTTCATCTGTGTTATGTCCCACTTTCAATTCTATCACCAAACCCTACTTCTGTTACCATTTGCTGCTGGCAGAACGAATTTTCTGAAGTTAATTTCTGACGATTCACCGTATAAAGTGTGCCCTCGTGTTTTCTTTATGTGGCCAACGCCCCTCCATTTCCCTGGGTCCACACTTCACTGACTTCCCCTGAGGACCGGGCTGCCTCCCGTCCCCCTCAGTTCCAGCAGTAGGTGGTTTTCTAGTCTTCACGGAATACTGGTTCACTGACCGGCAGTCAATCCTCAAGAAACAGGCCAGGAGGTGATTTTAGAAAATGTTTCCTTCAGCCCATCCTTCTATTCCACTAGCACAGATGCCGGCTCTCAAAACCAGTTACTGTAACCTGGCCGCAGAGCTCAGGTGGACAGAACATCATGTAGATATGCCCAGGTTGTAGGTTCAATCCCTGGCCAGGGCACATACAAGAACCAACCAATGAATGCATAAGTAAGTGGAACAACAAACTGACAGCTCTCTCTCTTCCTTTCTAAAAACAAAAACCCGCACACACACATTTAAAAAACACACTTTTCCTGTGCCTCACCAGTGAACTCTGTTTACCCCCAGAGTTGACGAGAAAGCGTTTTGTGAATTACATCTTTACCACTAGACCTCACCAAGAAGTGAACACTGGCCGAAACCGGTTTGGCTCAGTGGATAGAGCGTCGGTCTGCGGACTGGAAGGTCCCGGGTTCGATTCCGGTCAAGGGCATGTACATTGGTTGCGGGCACATCCCCCGGTGGGGGGTGTGCAGGAGGCAGCTGGTCGATGTCTCTCTCTCATCGATGTTTCTAGCTCTCTATCCCTCTCCCTTCCTCTCTGTGAAAAATCAATAAAATATATTAAAAAAAAAAAAAAAAAGTGAACACTGGATCCGATGAGAAAAGAAAACGCCCCTACCTTGTTTTATTTAGACCGGCTATTTCCACAAAGTGACAATGACTGCATCTATGCACAGGCAAGGGACTAAAACTGAAAATGTCAGCATGAATAAAATCCTAATCAATTTACAATTGTTATTGTGAGTATAAACCAGTAAAAGAAATATCAATGCCTAAAGGCACATCTGAAGTTTTAAACATTGATTCTATCTATTGCATTATGCAGATGACTTAAAACTAAACAAACTTGGACAAATTCTTCCAAAGTATACATTATAGTGCACTCGCTACCATGCTTTCAAATGTACAAGAAGTTGTTTAGGGAGGAGCCCTCTTATTTGTAAAACTTGTGTTTGCATTTACTAAACAATGGTAAAGACCTGCAGAAAGGGCTGAACCCCAAACCTGGCTGTCCTTTCTAAAGTGATTTATCACTCAGCATCTCTTAATTAAGATGAACTAGATGATACGTGACTATTAAAGTTTAACGACTATTTCATGTTTCCTAAAGGCTCACAAGGTGTCCTACCACAAATTGCCGTATTACAGGTTCCCTTTAAGAAGGCCACTGTCCTTCTACTTCAGCTAAAACAGCTCTGACGAAGGTAAAAGAGGGAGTCAACTGGAAGGCTCGTGAGGCAGTGCGGAAAGGTCACTGGGGCCCTGGCCGGCGTGGCTCAGTGGTTGTCGTGTGCACCGGAAGGTCGGTCCAATCCCAGTCAGGGCACAAGCCCAGGTTTCGAACTTGATCCCCAGGAGGGGGTGTGCAGGAGGAGCCAAAACATGTTTCTTTCTTACCCATGTTTCTCTCTTTCCCTTTCCCTTCCTCTCTAAGTATTAATAAAAATGTATTTTAAAAAATTTCTGCCCAGAGTAACCTTATGTTTAAAACTTCCCAACTATTTGTAGATCTGCTGCTTCACGTACGTTTTGTAATTAACACGACTAACAAGCCCGGCTGGTACGGCTCAGTGGGTCGGAGCGTGGCCCCTTGCACAGGTCTTGGGTGATTCCCGGTCAGGTGCACACGGGAAGCAGCCATTCTGTTTCTCTCACTTGGCTCTCTCTCTCTAGAATCAAGGGAAAACATGTCCTTGAAATAACAAGTGTTCTGCCCTGGCCGGTGTTTCTCAGTGGCTAGAGCACCGGCCTGCACATGGAGAGTCTTTGGTTCAATTGCAGGTACCTGGGTTGCAGGTCTGTCCCCATCCCGTCTGGGAGCAACCAACTGACGTGTCTTTGTCACATCAATGCGATTCTCCCCATCCCCTTCCACTCTCTGCAGGAATAAATGGAAAAAATATCCTCACTCCTCGGATAAGAATTAAAAAATAGTAACGATGAGTGCTCTACAATCAATTATGGGTGGAGATAAGATCGACAAGTCTGGCTGTAACTGTCTACCGAACACAAATATGTGAACGTCAGCTTTGACAGTCATGAACAAATATGCAGAAGTTAAGGCTTGAAAAGAAACTAAGTTTTTCTACTTTTTCCAAAAAAGTCTTCATGCAGTTAAAAATATTAATCAGCTTATTTTTTTTCATTGTAACATTTATTTGTAACTGGGGTGAAGTTCAAATTTTGTTCCTGGCTGATTCTATGACTATATCTGAAAATAATTTTGCTGTAAGAAGAGGGTTGTGCTTAAAAAAAAAAAAAAGGAACTATTCTGCTCCAGATGTCACATATGCTGGATAGATCACTGCTCTACGGTCTCTTCCAACTAGGACTACTGACCCACATGGACTTATACCAAAAACCACCATTTGTCCAAACACAAATCAGAACTTTCAAGAGGTAACTGGATGGTCTTCCACTTTTAACTGAGCCCTAGCAGCCATCTTTAGTTTTTCCCCATCAAAACTGTGCCTTCTGATTCTTCACTCCACTCCAGAGTTACAGTGGGTTTCTTGCTGAATTCTCTACCACCTGTCCAATGCGTCATTAGAATATCAACGTTTCTAGATATATTTAGCTATCTTTTCACAAGCACCAATAAAGACCCCGACTATAAAGCAATGAGACATAATCAGTAAGTCATACAAATACTGAATAGGATGAAGGTGACCAGGGTATAAAAAATTATAATAGTTTGTGAAATCTTCTAGTTCTCAAATAAAAATCCTAACAGGCCCCGGCTGGGTAACTCAGTTGGTTAGAGCGTCGCCCCTATACACCAAGGGTGTGGGTTTGATACCTGGTCAGGGCACCTGTAAGAAGCAACCAGTGATGCATAAATAAATGAAACAACACATCGATGTCTCGCTCTCTCTCTAAAGTAAAATATATGTATAGTAGCACTACACTGTTTTGTTTTTTTAAATATTTTTTATTGATTTCAAAGTGGAAGGGGGAGGGGGAGAGAGAGAGAGAGAGAGAGAGAGAGAGAGAGAGAGAGAGAGAGAGAGAAACATCAATGATGAGAGAGAATCACCGATGGGCTGTCTCCTGCACACCCCCCACTGGGGATCGAGCTTGCAACCAAGGCACATGCCCCTGGCCAGAACCGAACCTGAGACCCTTTGGTCCGAAGGCTGACGCTCTATCCACTGAGCCAAACCAGCCAGGGCCCTACACTGTTAATTACACTTTATATTAACACAGAAACGTAGACGTCTCTCCTGGCCTAAGCTTTCAACAGATCTTGGTCAGGCCTAATCCTAATGCAAATTTAATAATTATTAATTCTACCTCTTCTGTAGTTCCACAGGAACAGAGTATTGTTAATCAATATTACCAAAATTCTGAACTTTTGACAGGTAAGCTGCTTCTTCTATATACTTGATGACATAGCTTGTTTATCTCATCATTAAAGTTGTATGGTTTGCTCTGAAGTGTGCTAAAAAAAGAATTCAGCATATTATCTCTACGAATGTTAGAACACATACTAAGGCTCATCATTTATGTGACAACGTTTTTCATACCGAGTTACCAAGGTGTACTTAAAGTGAGGTTTGAATGTGTGCAGTTACCTACAGAAAAGTTACCTGGAATATTGAAGTGAACAGCATTCACTTGCACTCCATGACAGAGAATAACCTATAACAGCCTATAATTTACATTTGGTGAACCCCCCTCCCCCCCCCGCACACACAATCAACCACTATTTTGTCACCTTTCTATTCCGTGGTTTTGTCTCCTGAACTAGAGGCCCGATGCACGAGATTCGTACAAGAGTAGGCCTTCCTTCCCCAGGCTGCCAGCACCGGCTTCACTCTGGCACCCGGCAGGCACCTGGGACCCGGCTTCCCTCGCAGCCCCAGCTTCATCCAGAAGGTCTTCCGGAAGGATGTCCGGTCTAATTAGCATATTACGCTTTTATTATTATAGACTGTTTCACAAGATTTTATAAGCCAACTTTTCCATCTTCCCAATCTTCCTCTGAATCAGCTCCTTATCATGTGCCCGTGTAATTTTTTTTCTAAACAAAATCCTTTACAAAATGATAGCCAAGGAGGGGATATTCTCAACAGGAACAGAGGTGACAGAAGCTGTGCAAGCCAGCTGCATGCCACTCCCCGTGACGCAGACTGCTGCTGCGGAGAGCCAGAGCTTAACTCCCAACGCCCGGACTTCCTGGATGACAGCACAGCGTGGCCACGCGAGGCGGAGAAACACCAGCCTCTTCAGCGGTCCTGGTCTGCCGCCTCCTGCGCTCAGGAGCCCTGTGCCGCGCCTTTGCGTTTCTTCAGACAGACCTCGGAGAAGAGAGGAAGGACCAAACAACCGAAGATCCACATTACAGGTAAAAGACACCGTTCTCATCCTGCGGCCTAACTGAGAAGACAACCACACCCAGGAGTCAAAGGTGAAACAGACAGTCAGCCATACACACCATTTCCAGCGGGACCGGCGGGGACTCACCTCTCCTAACGTATTTTGTTTAAGGACAACAGGGCGGCTCCAGATGGTCCGCTCCTGCGGGAAGTGCACGCCATCCACGCCCATCAAGTCCTCACAGAGCTCACTCTGGCTGTAAGGACACTAGGAAGACGAACGGGCTGAGAGCACCCGTCTTCCTCCTGCACGTCATGTGGCGTCCATCACGTCCACACCAGCACCGCACTCTTCAACGAGTGCCCAGGGGTCTGGGTCCCTCCGGGTGGTTGTGCGGTAAAAGCTGTTTCCACACGAACACCAAGACATCCCTTCCATTCATTTCCTCACAGGCTACAGCAATTACCAGAAGCTGTATGGTGTGTGTAATGCGAGAGAGAAGTCGTTGCTAAAAACCCAGCTTCTATTAAACCAAAATTTAAATGAGATTTGCAAAATGTGAAACAATGCCACTCTTCTCACTAACTTTTTGTTTTGAAAACCGTTTTCATTAACAATGTTACTTATACCCCGGTCGGTATGCTCAGTTGGTTAGAGTGCCATCCAATATGCCAAGGCTGCAGGTTCAATCCCCGGTCAGGGCACATACAACAATCAACCACTGGTGTGGCTCAGTGTCTGAGCGTTGACCTATGAACCGGGAGGTCACAGTTCGATTTCCAGTTGGGGCCCGTGCTGGGTTGTGGGCTCAGTCTCCAGTGGGGGGTGTGCAGGAGGCGGCTGATCAGTTCTCTCTCATCCTTGATATTTCTGTCTCCGCTCTCTCTCTCTCTTCCTGTCTAAAATCAATAAAAATATTTTTTTAAAAAAATCAACCAATGAATACATAAATAAGTAGAACAACAAATCGTTTCTCTCTCAAATCAATACATTTTTAAAAATGTACTTGTGTTTCCATGCAACAGGTTATTTTCAATGCATTTTCAGCTTAAATTTCTAATATGGTAAATATCAATAGATCTAATCCACAGATACAAAAGCTCTGTGATCCTTAACTTTGATGAGTTGAAAGGAGTCAAAACCCAAAGTTTGAGAACTCTTACACAAGGAGATGTTTAAGAATGGTCACTGCAGTGTTTGTCAGCAAAAGATGAGAAACAACCTAACCGTTTATCAACTGGGGAACCAGATAAATAAGATGCAATTTATTCAAAGGATGGCATATCACACAGCAGTTAGAATGAACTAAATCTTATTATATAGTATTAATGTTTGAGCAAAAAACCACATTGCCGAATACACGACCCATGTGTATCATCAGAACACAGAATAATGTATTTTGTTTAAGAACCACAGAGATTGATAATCCATTATTTGCTTCTGATGGGGAGTGGTGGGAGGAAGCAGGGGGCAGATATGTCCTTTTGAATTTAGAGAAGATTGATTAAAGGCTAAAAATGCAACCGATGGATTAGAATATCCCATTATAAACTTCATTCATTCAACAATGGGAGTGCACAAACATCGCAGAACACAACTAAGAAGTGGCCACCACTGATCACTGATCTTTTCATCTTTACAACACTTAACGCCGTCTCACCAAAAGGTGCTGTAAACGGGCGTCTTGATAGCCTCTCCCTTTTCATCTTCTTTCTACCCCAGAAGCTGACCTGTTTTACCGGAGCTTCCAATCTCCTTCCTCAGGCACAACTCGGCTCCACGTTACCCACCCTCGTTTCTTTAAACTGCGCTTTTCTCTACTTGCCTCCTCCAACATCCCAAGTTCCCGTCCGTCTAACAGACACCACTCACTAAGCCAGACCTTGGATCCGTAAGCATACACAAGGCAGCACCAGTGCCTACCACACTGCTGACCGCTCTGCCTTCCCTTCGTCCTTGAATCCCTCACAATCAAACTTTAAAGACTACTTTACCTTTGCTACCTTACTTCATCTTCCCCATCACCTTGTCACCTTAAACTTCAGATCCCATTACGCTAAAAAATTTTAGACACCTTTTTCTTAAGTCTTAACCTGTGACCACTCTCCTGATACCACACGAACCATCCTCTCCAGGTAACAAGTATGACGGGAGATCTGCATTCAAATCCCAGTATGCCCTTGGGCGAGTCATTACTTCTTTAAAGATCCGTTTCCTCATTTATAAATGGGTGTCTAGGTGAGGTTGTAGAAATATTAAATTAGGTATGTATAAAGTGCCTGACATCCCATCGATGCGTATTCAACAGTCATTCCTTCTCTCCCCGCCCCAACTTTCCTCATGGCACATGTGAGTGACTCCGGGAGTCTGCCTTGAGCTTTTTTGAATGCTTCCAAGTTTGAGTCCTAGATGCCCAACTGAAGGCCAAAAGTTCCACATGACTTTCCAATGTAACTGCTCCAAAACCAGACACACACCCTCCGCTAACTATGCTTTGGTGACCGCTTCCCTGTGTCCGTGGCATCACCTCTCCCCGCGCTGAGAACGTGGGCAAAGGTGCTTCCTGAGCCTACAGATGCCAAGGTCAGGGGTTCCTCTGGCCACCAGTGCCTCCTCTCCTCACACCACAGCCAGGCCACGCTCAGAGTCTGTGCCACACTTCCCCACACCTCTGCCCTCCACCAGACACCCTACAAGTCAGCAAGTGTCATGACTGTATCATTCAACTTACAGCCTTCAGTTTATCCACAGCCCAAAAAGGAGTTCAAACACGAGACACGAAACTTGTCAGGTCACCAACTCCTTCACCGTCCTCACTTCCCAGCAGTCAGCCGTCTGGTCACTTATCCCAGCAGTGACCCCTCAATTGCGATGTCTACACCTTTTTCTCTTCTCAAGTCCTGTGTTTGATAAAGGCCCCAAAGAAAGCTGTTCCAGCACACATTAAAAGCACTCCCTGGTCGGTGTGGCTCAGCTGGTTGGAGCATTGTCCTGTATGCCGAAAAGTTTCGGGCTGAATCCTCGGTCAGGGCAGGTACGGAAGGCAACAGATCGATGTGTCTGTCTGTCTGTCCCTCCCTCCCTCCCTGTATTGGACCAGACTCCCCGGGGCAGATCCTCAGTAGCGCCACTGGTAGTGCCACGGTGTCAGGGCGCAGCTGCGTGGGCACTCTGAAGTTTGTGAAGTAACGATAGGCTTGGGAGAGTTGAGGCCTCAGAGCACGGATCGACAACATTCGCGAATGGGGAGAAATACTGTGACTCAAGCGGCACAAGATGGACTTTAAATTCAGACTGACTTCTCCAGAAGACAGTTTTCTCCAGAGGAGAGTTGGAATTGACAACGTAACACCTGACATAATGCAACTTGAAGTTCATAAAGACTAGAACGGAAACGAACATTATTTGAGAAAAATGAGCAATACTCAAATTTTTATTTTGTACATTTAAAAAGGATAAAATACCATTTCCCTTTTTCATGAAGTCTATATCATTCCTATTTTTGATTTTTTGAAGTAAAAGCTATAATCATCACTTTTTCAGAACATGAGAGCCTTTTCTTAACTTCCATAATGCCTACATCAGAATTAAGTACTTCTCATCTTTTTTTAAATATTTTTTAGAGAGAGGAAGGGGAGAGAGAGAAACACTGACTTGTTCCACTTATTTTTGCGCCCATTGGTTGACTCTTGTACGCGCCCTGGCTGAACCAACCTGCAACCTTGGCGCATGCAGCCGGCGCTCTGACCAGCTGAGCCGCGCAGCCAGGGCATACACACTGCCGATCCTCACACACTAGGACGGCCACTGAGTGTTCGGTAAGCGGTGTGCTCTCCCTCCTGGGAGCACACCCCCGCCTGCCCTCTCCTTCCCCCACAGGCGAGCGTCTCCTAAACTCTCAGGGACCCCACCACACTTGCAATCAGGGGAGCAACGGGGCGTGGCAGCTTGTCCGGCTAACCCCCTAACTCTGTCTCCGAGGCCCCCTTTGCTGCCTTTCCCAAGCCGGTCCCGTTTCGCTGTCCACAGCCTTAACAAATGTCTCTCAAAATAAAACACGAGCCCGGCTGGTCTCGCGCAGTGGACAGAGTTGGCCTGCAGACTGGGCACAAGCCCGGGGGGCGGGCTCCATCCCCAGTGGGAGGGCGTGCAGGGGGCAGCCTGACCAATGACTCTCTCTCATCATGGATGTTTCTCTCTCTCTCCCCCTCTCCCTTCCTCTCTGAAACCAATAAATATGTATTGTAAATAAATAACCTGTAAGTTTTATCTTGGGAAAGAAGTGAACTCATCTTGAAGAAACTGCTGTCCATTTGTGTAAATTCTCATGCTTTCCACAAGCACCTGCCGCAGAAGGAGAGGGACTGCCTGGCCTGGTGACCCGCACGCCCGTGAGTTGTGCCTCCGGGACCCAAGTCAGCTTCCAGCCCTGCCTCCCGGAGCCCTGTCCCCTGCTCCGGCCAAACACCAGGAAATACAGAATAACCTGCACAGCCTGACGGCGGGCCCTCGGTCACTGACATAAATGCCTCACCGCGCCGCTGCACCCCAAAACTAATCTAATATCGAATGTCAACTGTAACTGAAAAAAAAAAAAATACTTTTTTTTAAAAAATGGAACTATGTCATCGCTTTGAAAAAACAACACTACCGAACTTTGCAAGACCCCGTCCACCACCCGCGGCAACCCTGCGGGCACACGTGGAAGACAGCCATCTCCAGCGAACCCCGCGGGCGGGCCCGGCCTCCCCTCCCGGCCGGGGGCCGGGGGTCCCCATCGGGCTCTCCCCGCCAATCACAAGTTCTCCCCGCGCAGGTGGGGAGCCAGCCGGCCCACGCGACCCCGGGGGAGGCGGCAAGTTTCCGACGCCCCATAGGACGCCTCGGACCACCGCGTCCGGACGTTTAAACGCCGGTCCGTGTGCAGGACCTGCCGGGGGAGAGCCCACGGCCCGCGGCAGGCTCCACCCGGGCCGCACTGAGGCCCCGGCCCGCCGCCCTCCCACTCCCACCCGGGAGACGCGGTGAGTGCAGCCCAAGGCGGCGGCGGCCGGGGCCGGGGTCGGGGACGGGGCCGGGGCCGGCTCCCGGCGGACTCGCGTTTCCCATTCAACTTCGGGGTGTCACGCCGGGCTCCGGAGCCCCCGGGGGTGCGGCGTGCGCGACCGCACAGGACCAGGGCCCCCCGTCCGTCCGTCCGTCCGTCCGTCCGCCGGCCCCGTGTCCCGGGGGCGCGAGGCCAGAGGCAGGAGCAGCCCGCGCTTCCCGCCCGGGATCAGAGTCCAGCGGCCGCGGCCGAGCTCAGGAGCCCGGGCCGCGGCCGCTCCCGCCCCGCCTCCGTCCCCCGCGCCGCGCACGGGGCCGCCGGGAGCGGGCAGGCGAGGCGAGGCGCCGCGCGGACCGGGACGCGGCCGAGGTCGCCGCCGGGCCGTGGGGGAGGGGAGGCCCCGCCGCCGCCGCTCCCGGGCCGCAGCCCTTGGCGCGGGCCCGGCCGCCGGAGCCGGAGGCGGAAGCGTCCCGCCGGCCCCGCCGCAGCCCCGGCGCGGGGAGCGGCGCCCGCCCGGCCTCACCTCCTGGTTGAAGGCGTTGACGGCGTCCATGTTCGCGCTGCGGCGGCGGCGGCCGGGCCGCGGTCACATAGACCTCGCGCGGGGCGGAGGGGCCGGCCCGGCGGGCGGGGGCGGAGCGGCGGGCGGGCCGAGCAGGAAGCGGGGCGGCGGGCGGGCGGCGGGCCCCTCAGCGCCGTTCGCGGGCGGAGGAGCGGGCGGCGGCGGCGGCGCTGGGCCCCAACATGTCGGTCCGGCGGCGGCTGCGCTCCGCGTCTCGCTGGTCGGCCCGCGCCCACTCCTCTGGCCACACGGCCTGGCCGGCGAGCGGCGGCCTCCTCAGCCTCCGGCTGCGGGATGGCGGCAGCGGCCCGAGTCCACGCCGCGCGGAGCACCCTGGGACGGCTCGGGCCTCCCGGCGCTTCCGGTGCCCGCGCTGGCCCCGCCCCAACGCGCGCCGGCCCCGCCCCTACGCGCGTCGGCCCCGCCCGGCCCTGCGCGCCGCGTTACGGGCGCGTGACGCCGACCCCCGCGCTTTCCCGCCCGCGGGTCGCGGGACACCGAGGCGTCTCCGTGGGAGACGGCGCCCGGCATGGCTGAGCGCGGAGCTGCCGGCGCTGGTCCCGCTCCCGCCGGCCGTGCGGGCGCCGAGCCCGGAACAAAGGGCCGGGCCGTGCGTCTGCGGCCCCGCAGCCCTGCCGCGCCGCCCGGGGCTGCCGCCGGCCTGGCCCCTCCGGGCGAGGCGAAGCGCCGGGAGGATTACGGCCTGAGGGGCCCCCGCCCCGGGAACAGCCGGTGCCGCCGGGGACGGGGCTCGCCAAACCCGGACGTGGACGCCTCAAACGCCTGGTTTCTTTGTCGGTGGAAGGACCTCGCCCTGATTCACTGCCCCGAGCACCGGCCGTCCCCCAGGCACCGGGCTGGGCGGGCAGACGGAAATAAAAGACGATTTCCCTGCCTTCAGGACTCCGTGAGTGGGTTGGCAGGCAATGAGAGACGGTAGCTGAGGCGGGGTAGGTGTTCGGGCAGAGACCCTGGGCCAGAGACAGGGGTTCTTCCGGCTGGAAGTCCAGGAGGGCTTCTCGGAGGAAGCGGCACCTGCCCCGCATCCGGAAGCAGCAGCGGCGGCGTTTGGAGACGTTCCAGCCTGAGGTGGACAAGCCCTGTGGCGTCGGCGCACCCCGAGGAGGACCTGCTGGAGCCGGGCCAGGTGGGCCAGGTCCTGAAGTCTGTGCCACTCCCAGGAGTTTGGATTTTGTCCCCAAAGAGGTGGGGAGACGCTGAAAGGATGTGAGAGAGGTGGTGCCCTGCAACGGGCTCTTTTCCAAGGAAGGCGTGGAGCGGCAAGAGGGGGGTCTGGGAGAGACTGGCCCCAGGCCAGTGGTCGGCAAACGGCGGCTCGCGAGCCACATGCGGCTTTTGGCCCCTTGAGTGTGGCTCTTCCACAAAATACAGTGCTATTGAAACTTCGTGGCCCGTGCGCAGAAGTCGGTTTTCGGCCTGGGCGAGTCTATTCTGAAGAAGTGGCGTTAGAACACTCAAGGGGCCAAAGAGCCGCATGTGGCTCGCAAGCCGCCGTTTGCCGACCACTGCCCTAGGCCCACGGGGTGCTGAGAGCTCCGGGCACCGGGGCGAAGGGGAGACGAGGTCAGATGTTGAAGAAGTGGGATGGGGGCCATGTCGCCCAGTTGGGTGGAGCATGGTCCTGCGACACCAAGGCTGTGGGGTCCGGCCGAGGCAAGGCACATACAAGGAGACTCAACCAGTGAATGAATAAATAAGTGGAACTGCAAACCGATGTCTCTCTCTCTAAAAGCCATCAATTCATAATAAAAGAGAGGTGGCCCCAGCTGGATTGGCTCAGTGGATAGAGCGTCGGCCTGCGGACTGAAGGGTCCCGGGTTCGATTCCTGCCAAGGGCACATGCCCGGGTTGCAAGCTCGACCCCCAGGAGGGGGCATGCAGGAGGCAGCCGATGGATGATTCTCTCTCATCACTGATGTTTCTCTCTCTCTCCCTCTCCCTTCCTCTCTGAAATCAATAAAAATATTTTTTAAAAGAAAAAAAGAAAGACGGTTTAGGTTCGGCCTTGAACGATGTGGGTGGTTGGCTTTCTGTCCGTTTGGGGGATCTGTGGGTTTGTGTGAAGGCAGGGTAAGAGTTAACACCTGTGCATCGCTCACACGGGCCAGGGTCGATCTGACACGCTACTCTGTTATTTAATCTCCCTCCCAGGCTTCCGTACGCGTGAGTGGCTGAGGGTAATACCCCTGTGTTCCACGTGAGGAAGTGGGGCCCATTCAGTTAACTAAAGTGAATTAAATGACTTCCTTCTGGGGCCTGTGGAGTTTGAGTTGCCCCTGGGGCAAATAAATGAAGATGTCTCGGAGGCAGCTGGGTAAGGCAGGTGGCGTCCGGAGAGGGCTGTGAGGAGGCAGAGCTCTGGGAGGGGTCAGCACACAGCTGATGGGGGAGGGGGGCTGTGGGGGGCACAGGTACGCAGGGGTCAGGGCAGGAAAATGGCACGGAGGAGCCGTCAGCCCCGCCCATGCTGAAGGAGGAGTTAGCAAGGTAAGGCGGACGGTACCTGGGGGCACCTCAGACTGCACCAGGGAGAGCAGAAGGCGCCAGGGGAAGCTGCCGGGCCAAGGGAGGGGCTTGTTTCTCTTAAGACGAGACCAACGAACTCTTTTTTTACAAAAAAACTATATATATATATATATATATATATATATATTTTTATTTTTTTTTACAGAGGAAGGGAGAGGGATAGAGAGTTAGCAACATCAAAGAGAGAGAAACACCAATTCAGCTGCCTCCTGCACACTCCCCACTGGGGATGTGCCCGCAACTACGGTACATGCCCTTGACCGGAATCGAACCTGGGACCCTTCAGTCTGCAGGCCGATGCTCTATCCACTGAGCCACACCGATCAGGGCCAAAAATATATTCTTACTGATTTCAGAGAAGGGAGAGGGAGAGAGAGGATAGAAACATCATGATGAGAGAGAATCATGGATCAGCTGCCTCCTGCACACCCACACTGGGGATGGAGCCCGCAACCCGGGCATGTGCCCTGACCGGGTATCGAACCCTGACCTCCTGGTTCATAGGTTGACGCTCAATAACTGAGTCACACCAGCCGGCAAACATACTCTTAATTATAGAAGGAACAAAGTAGACCCCAAATATCCTTCCCAACAGCCCCCCCTTCCCCCCGTCATCTACTTCATAGCATTACCATTTTACTGGTAATCTCTCAGCCAAACTATCATGTTTTTCAAACCCATTTGCTTCGGTGCGAGTTGTCATCTGTAGGAGCACTGACGCTGGGTTAGAAGATGCGGTTTTAGTGTCCCGCTCCCTTAGCTTTCGGATAGCCCATCGTCTGCCCAACACTATCCAGGGTCCCGCCCCGTTTCCAGCCGACCGCCCGGCACAGCCCAGCCCTGTCCTTCCCTGGGCGGGTCTGGGACGGGCCGGTCCGGCTTTGTGCTCATGGACCGTCCCTTCCTGCTCCTCCCAGTAAACAGGCCCGTTTGGCATCTGGTTGGTGTTCAGACATCACCTCCTTTCACTTGTTAATCACTTGCCCGCACCTACTCCGTGCCAGGCCCTGTGCCGGCAAGCTGCCCGCTCCTCCCAGCCAGACTCCCGCTCCTCCCCATGCTTCCTCGGCCCGGGGTCTCACCTTGTGCTGCTATTATCTGAAATAAAGTCTGCGTGACTCCAGCATGCTCTGCCCCCACCGTCCTCTGCCCTTTCAGTGAACAGGAGTAAAACTTAAGAACGGGAGCACAGACCTAGCCGGTGTGGCTCAGTGGGTAGAGCATCGGCCTGCAAACTGAAAGGTCCCAGGTTCGATTCCGGTCAGGGCACATGCCCGGGTTGTGGGCTCGATCCCCAGTGGGGGGCTTGCAGGAGGCAGCCCATCAATGATTCTCTCATCGTTGATGTTTCTATCTCTCTGTCTCTCTCTCTCTCTCCCTTCCTCTCTGAAATATATAATATATTCTCTGAAATCAATAAAAATATGTTTTTTTTTTTTAAAGAATGGGAGCACAAAGCCCCAGGGGTCCTTCCCCTCCGTTCATATAGGCAGTCTTCTGGGGAATGGATGTGGTAAGTTTGAGATATTGAGCCGGAGTGGGGGAGGCTTGTGGGAAGGTGGCGGGTTAAGCCTCAGACAGTTTGCATATGCGGTTCATCTTTGCCAGTAGCTAATAAAGGAAATCATTTCCCTCGGCCGTTTCCTGTCCTACTTAAGAAGTGGGGTCTAAGCCCCAGGCCGGTGTGGCTCCGTGGTCTGGCGTTGTCCCGTGCGCCAGGAGCTTGCCAGTTCCACTCCTGGGCAAGGGCACGTGCCTGGCTTGTGGGTTCCATCCCGAGGAGGGGGCGTGCAGGAGGCAGCCGATCAACGTTGTGTCTCACATTAATGTTTCTCTCACTCTTTCCCTTCCCCTTCCTCTCTCTCTCAAAATCGATAAACTATCATTTAAAAAAAAAAAAAAAAAGAATTGGGATCTAAGTTTCTTTTTCCAAAATTGGAAGCATTAAGATCAAGTCCTGACTGAAGTGACGTGTCACTTTCCAACACCACACGACCCGCTCTAACATTCGTTCATTCACAGAGCACACACGGGCCCCCTAAAGGACGGGCGCCGGCGAGGGGCCACCCTGGGCTGGGGGTGCAGGAATCCTGGGGAGCAAAACCGCTCCTTCCTCCACTCCTCAGAGGCCGGCGGCTGCCCTGATGCGGAGCATTTGCTCACCTGCAAGTTGGCCAGAAGCACACGCCCCTGTCCTGTTTGAGGAGAGACGGTTTTGTTGTGGTCTAGTCGCTGTTTATGCCTGCGTTTACCTTTCTTATCTCCCTGGAGGGGCCTCCAGCACGAGGCTGAGGGAGAGTGAGAGCGGGCACCTCTATCTGCTGGGCCATCTCCAGGCAAACATTCCTTCTCTGCTGCCGGCCGGCCGCCACCGGCTTCCGAAGCCCTGTCACGGGGGGAAGTCCCCTTCCAGTGCTTCCTGAGAGGTGGCTGTTTTCTATCCTTTTAAACCATGGGTGGGTGTGGAACTTTGTCCGATGCTGTTTGCATGTCTGTTGAGCTGCTCATCTGGTTTTTCTACTTTATTCTGTTATGTGGGTGAATCACACTGATGTTTGTTGTTTTTTAAAAATATATATATTTTTAAATATATTTTTTATTGATTTCAGAGAGGTAGGGAGAGGGAGAGAGATAGAGAGAAACATCAATGATGAGAGAGAATCATGGATTGGCTGCCTCCTGCACGCCCCCTACTGGGGATCGAGCCTGCAACCCAGGCATGTGCCCTGACCGGGAATCAAACCTGGGACCCTTCAGTCCGCAGGCCGGCGCTCTATCCACTGAGCCACACCAGCCCGGGCTCCTCCATCTCTTGAATAGATTCTTCGCAATTAGCATCCTCGACCCTCTGGTGCGATTCCTCCCATGTGACGCTGGGCATGGCTGTGGCGTCTTGGTTTTGAAATGAAATCTACAGCGAAGAGACGGACAGGTGGAGATGTTCCACTGAGCCTCCCAGGGGGCGGGGCTTCCCGTCTCTTCCTGGGCTCCGGCAGTTTCCAGAGGACGATGCCTTCTCTACGGGGCTGGTTAATCGACCTGGGAAGCCCCCCGAACCTGCAACCCAGGCACATGCCCTTGGCCCGGGACCCTTCAGCCTGCGGGCCCGTGCTCTAACCACTGAGCACCGGCTGGGCTGGCCGATTCTTTGGCTGGGCGAGTCTCTGCTTTAAGCAGGCCAGCATCTTTCTCAGGAAGAAGCCGGGCCAGGGAGCGGGGGGTGAGCCCCGGGAAGGAAACCCCCGCGTCTGTACGTCCTGGGCTGTGCCGTGAGCAGCCGGAGAGGCTGCAGAGCGAGGTGGAGCGCAGGACCCTGCAGGCGTGAACAGGACAGACGCGTGTCAGGCACGGAGCGGAGCGGTGCTTTCCTGCATCCCCGCCCGGGTCCGCCCGGAGCGGCCCGGTTGCTGTTCTGGTGCCGGAGGAGGCAGCTGAGGCTCTGGTGCAGAGCAGAGCCGGCTCACCCGGCGCCCGACTCACCCGGGGGCTCCCTGGTGCTGCACCTTCTGCTCCCCGGAGCGCAGCGGCCGAGCTCACGTCACCTCAGTGCCTGGTCTTTAGACGTCATCTCCCTCCTCGGAGCCTCCGGGTGGTCGTCTGTGGAGTGGGGTGACAGAGGCCCTGGGCGCCAGGCCCTCCCGCATCGCCTCGCAGACCCATGGAAGAGGGTCGGGTCGCAGGAAGGCGAGCCGCTGGGCTCCGCCGATGTCAGCCACGCCGCGTGTCTCGGGGGAGACCGCGTTAGGCTCTGAGCCCGGGAGACCTCTCGCAGCAGCTCTCCGTCTGCAGACTAAAAATACTGCGCAGTCACACGGGAGATGTTTGCTGCTTCTATTTTAAGGGTTCAACTTTCTCTCCAGCATCGTCTGTAGGTGGGCAAACCTCAGCAAGCTTCGGTTCCCCAAATCAGCCTCCTGATTTGCATGGGGGGGGGCGTGTTGAGGGAGCTCAGTTTACTGCCGTGCAGCCTGTCATGGTCTTTGCTGGGAGACAGGGGGGTCCTGGGGGCCCAGTGGGTGGTCCCAGCTGGGATGGAGCTGAGCCCCGATCCGAAGCCACGTGACCTTGGCCAGGCTCTTTCATCTCTGCTCTCGGGCTCCCCCTGCATGATGGGGCTTTTCCTCTAAGGCCTCCCCCCGCCCCCACCTGACACACACACACTGCAGCTTAACAACCATCGCCAACCGTGTTCAGCAAAAGTGAGCACCTGCTGAAATGTCTGCCTCGGAGCTCTGCCCGGGGGGTCCGCGCTGAGTGGTGGTGGACAGTTCTCTTTCTGCTCCAGCGCTTCCTGCCGCCCGTTACCTGTCCACGTCCCCCCTTTTTTAAATATACTTTTACTGATTTCAGAGAGGAAGGGAGAGGGAGAGAGAGAGAGATATCAATGATGAGAGAGAATCCTTGATGGGCTGCCTCCTGCACGCCCCCTACTGGGAATCCAGCCCACAACCTGCTGGGCATGTGCCCTGACCAGGAATTGAACCGTAACCTCCTGGTTCATAGGTTGATGCTCAGCCATGGCGCCACCCCGGCCAGGCCACCTGCCCCCCTTTCCGCTCTACTGATGTGGGTGAGATGCCCGTGGGCCTTTCGCTGTGCGGGGTCCTGGGCCTGAGATTGGCAGGCAGAGGTCGGAGCTGTGAGAGGTACATTGGGAGCCGGCGGGCTTTGGAGGCAAAAAGTGTGAGTCGACACGTGATAAACAGGAGCAAACGGCCCTGACCGGTGTGGCTCAGTGGATAGCGCGTCGGCCTGCGGACTGAAGGGTCCCGGGTTCGATTCCAATCGGGGGCATGTGCCTTGGTTGCAGGCACATCCCCAGTGGGGGGTGTGCAGGAGGCAGCTGGTCGATGTTTCTCTCTCATCGATGTTTCTGGCTCTCTGTCCCTCTCCCTTCCTCTCTGTAAAAAATCAATAAAATATATTTTTCAAAAAAGAGCAAACCGCTGGAAAAGGGGGGAGAGAATGTGCGTCTAGGAAGAGGCCTGACACACAGGATAGTGAAAAGGGGGTGCTGGGCCCCAGTTAGCAATCCCCAGACACCAGCAGGGTGTCCAAGAATTCAGCTCGACTCTGGCATTATGTACCTGGAGCTGGAACCCTGTTCCGCAGGTGAAGGGCTCCGTCCCGCGAGGCCGCCCTCCCCGCGGACGCCGGTAGCCAGGTCACCGGCGATGCTGACCCACTGGCTGCAGATTGGAGCCCTAACGGTTCCCGCCGCGGTCCGACCCCTTTGCCAGAATGGCTCACAGAACTCGCGAACGCCTGTGTCCTCGCTAGCTTAGCGACTGGGTCCGCAGGAAATGGAAGGCCACGGATCCACAGCCAGACGAAGAGGTGCAAAGGGTGAGCGCCTGAGCCACGGAGCCTCTGTCCTCGTCCTTGGGGACAGGATGGCACGGGGAAGCAGCCCCCCCCCCAAAAAAAAAATAAAAGGGCCAACGGACTGCCCTGCTGGGTTTTGTTTTCTTAAAATATATTTTTATTGATTTCAGAGAGGAAGGGAGAGGGAGAGAGATAGAAACATCAATGATGAGAGAGAACCATGGACCGGCTGCCTCCTGCACGCCCCACACTGGGGATGGAGCCTGCAACACGGGCCTGTGCCCTGACCGGGAATCGAACCGGCGACCTCCTGGTTCCTGGGCCGGGCTGTCCTGGGTTTGTAAGGGGGCTTCATATAGTCATGATTGACCAAGTCATTGCCCTGGTGACTGACCGCCATCTCCTCCCCTCGCCCCTCCCCAGAGGCGGGGAGGGCGGGGCGGGACCGAAGGTTCTCAATCTCTAATCACAGGTCGGTTCTCCTGGCAACCAGTCCGCACCCTCGAGTGCGGTCCCTCCTTCACCTGGTGACAGCGCAGCAGACACCTCCCGCACTCAGACTCGTAGGGAATCCTTGGGATGGAGGAGCGGGGAGCAGGAGCCGGGGATGGAGACCAAACAGCTTCTACATCTCACATCCCGCTGGTTCCAGAGACCCTGGGGCCCCGCTGGGCTCCGGAGGCCCCGCTGGCCTGGCTGTGGCGGCTGGCACTGCATTTTGTTGCTGTTAATCCTCCCCTGAGGGTATCTGCCCGTGGATTTTTAGAGAGCGTGGCAGGGAGAGAAACATCGATCGGTTGCCTTCCACATGCCCCGACCAGGGCTGGGGATCGGGCCTGCGACCCAGGTACCTGCCCTTGACCGGGATCAAACCCAGGACCCTTCTGTCCGCAGGCCGACGCTCTTTCCACGGAGCCACACCGGCCAGGGCTACATGCTAAGAGGAAGATCAGATCGTGCTGTTTCCCTGCTTAACACTCTCCTGGGGCCGCCGTCGGAGATGCTGGACGTGGTGGAGCGTCAGGCTGGTTCCTCGGCCCTCGCGCTGCCGTCTTGGTCCTTGGGTTCTGACGTCGGAGCTCCGCTCTGTCCTCCGGCCTCGCTCACCCACCGTCTCAGCGAGAAGTGCTTCTGCGAAGGATGCGGGGACCCTGCGGATGAAGGCAACACCTTCATCTCCCTTCGCCGGCGGGATGGGGGGAGGGAGGGGGGGCGGGAAGGGGGTCCGCGTGGATGGGTGCAGAGCCCTCCCAACCAAAGGAGGGCGGTGGCTCCTTCCTGCCTCTCCTCCGACCGCCTCTTCCCACCAGCCGGGCGGACACCGGCGAACCACAACGCACTGGCTCGCTCCCCTTTTAAATGTAAGAAACGACCCCTGGCTGGTGCGGCTCAGTGGATAGAGCGTCGGCCTGCAGACTGAAGGGTCCCAGGTTCGATTCTGGTCAAAGGCACAGGCCTGGGTTGTGGTCTCGACCCCCCAGTGTGGGGTGTGCCAGAGGCAGCCGATCCATGATTCTCTCTCATCATTGATGTTTCTGTCTCTCCCTCTCCCTTCCTCTCTGAAATCAATAAAAGTATAAATAAATAAATAAATAAAAATATCCTAATATATAAAGAGCCAGGGTCCGTAACGTCCAAAACGACCGAACGCCCGGCTGCACACGGAGCCGGCTCGGGTGGGCGGGGACTGGCACGTGGGCTGAACTGCTGACCTCTCGGTCCCTCCTGGGTCGTGGGCACCACGACGACACAGCACTGACTGCCGCCAAGGCGGGTGCGATGCGATTGGTCGGGGGGGGGGGCCCCCCATCACCCCACGGTCGCCCCACAGAGGGAGGCCCAGGCCACCGGCCGGGGGGCTCCGCAATCACCCCAAAGAGGGAGGCCCAGGCTACCAGGCCGGCGGCGGTGGGCGGGGCCTCCCTCTGCGGGGCAATCAATCGAGGGACTCCCGGATTGCGAGAGGGCGCAGGCCGGGCTGAAGGACCCTCCCCCTGCCGAGTGCACGAATTTCGTGCAGCGGGCCTCTAGTAAGAAATAAGACATTGCGGATAGAATGGGAGTTCCGTTGCTTCCTCCCAGCCCCTGCAGCCTCTCCTTCTGCTGTAAATTGGGCGAGTCTCCTCCTGGCCCGCCCGGAAGATGTGGTGTGTGCCCGAGGAGAGAGTGACGTGGGGACTGTGGGAAACGGAGTCACGTTAGCCAAGCGGCTACCATGATTGACATCACGAAGGCTGGGTGGCTCACATTCTAACTCGCCTGGGAACTGGGGCTCTTGAACTTTCCCGTCCCGCCTCCATGCCTGGCTAGAGGTCTGCACCCCAGGGAGACCGCTCATTCCCTCGGAAGGGCTCATGCACCCAGACCACCTGCCCGCCCCCCCAAAGGACTCCATCCACCTGCCATCCATCGTCCAGACCCCTGGACGTGGCCGGACCTCCTGGAGCCCATGGTCCTACCACCCGCCCCATCGCCCTGACGCCTGGGGTGACCGCCTGGGCCGGCCCCAGGCCGGGAACACGGGCTGAACGTTCTCCGGCGCACTTTTTGCCGTGAGAACCTGTAGCGTTTCTTCCCTCTCGAACACGCCGGGGCTTTGCCTGGCTGTGTCTCCAGTCTGCAGACTCTAAGGGCACGAGTAAGCCCGTCACTTATTGTAGCAAAGCCTGCAGACGCTGAGCTCGTTCGGCGGATCGTTAAGCATGTGTATACCTCTAACCATCTTCCGGAGATAAAATAGAGCATTATTTTATGTGCCTATGAAACAGGTTCTACACTAAATGTTCATTTTAAAGCATACTTTTCCCACTCCGAACTATATTCTTTAGCACTAACCACACACACACACACACACACACACAGATCTAGTTAATGTCTATCGCCGTGTCAAATTCTATCCTGTGGATATATCGCATTTTATTTGTCTATTTCTTTCTTTAAAATATATTTTATTGATTTTTTACAAAGAGGAAGGGAGAGGGAGAGAGAGTTAGAAACATCGATGAGAGAGAAACATCGATCAGCTGCCTCCTGCACACCCCCCTACTGGGGATGTGCCTGCAACCAAGGTACATGCCCTTGACCGGAATCGAACCCGGGACCCTTCAGTCGGCAGGCCGCTGCTCTATCCACTGAGCCACACCGGCTGGGCTCTATGGCATTTTTTGTCTGTTTCTGCACTGAGGGTTCCATGTGGAGGTGGTGCTGGGTGTGGCTGACAGGCAGGCATGGCGGCAGCGGCCTGGTGAGCAGGTCACGCCCCCACTTTTCCTGGTGGCTTCCTGCTCCCAGAGATCCCAATCCTGAGTCAGAACACCTACCGGCACCGCCCTGCGCTCACGGCCTGAGGATTTGTGCGGGTTGCCCTTTCACACGCTCCATTCACAGCCAGGGGGGCGCGGGCATTCTTTTCCTCGCCTGCTGCCTGGCAACCTTCTCCAGGGGCAGCTGATCACCACAGCAGGAGGCAGCCGGAGGGAAGGTTCTGGTGTCATCAGAGGCCAGATGTGGTGGCTGATGGAGATGAGATGAGGCCAGGCCGCTGTGGGCGCCGCCAGGCCCGCACTGGGAAGTGGCCTCTGGGACCGGCCTCCCTCCCTCCCTCCCTCCCTCCCTCCGGGTCCTGTGGGCCCTCAGGAGGCCAAGGAAGCCGGAGGTTTGGGAAAAGTGCTGTGGAGACTCACGAGGCCGTTAGTGTAGTGGGTGCAGCGGTGGCCGGCCCGCCCGCCCGCCCAGCCGCTCCCTAAGGTGGGCGTCGCCTGTGCTTAAAGAGCCCCCGGGGACAGCACCCCTGGCTGCGTAGGTGCCAGGCCTTTGCCAGGAGTTAGTTGCTCTGTCTCCCACAGAACAATTCTAGGGGGACCTGGGGGAGGGGGAGGGGGAGGGGAGTCAACAGAGCCAGGGAAAGAGATCCGAATCCCCAGCCTGAAAAGTGTGGCCCCGGGGGTGGTTATGGGGGTGGTTATGGGGGGGGGGCAGGGTGGTAATGGTGGCAGCTGCCAGCCCGGGGGTATAGCCAGCCCGGGGGGAGGAGGAAGCCGATGGTACAGGTAGGCCTGCTAGGGAAACGGTTCGCTCTCGTTGTTAATCCTCACCGAGGGCATTTTCTCCATTGATTTTTAGAGAGTGGAAGGGAGGGGAGGGAGGAAGGGGGAGAGTGAGAGAGAAACATTGACTGGTTGCCTCCTGCGTGTCCCTGGACCACGGCCCCGGGGATCGAACCTGCAACCCAGGGACAGGCCCTTGATCAGGAATCGAACCCACGGCCCTTCGGTCCCAGGCCGTTGCTCTAACCATTGAGCCCACCCAGGGCACTGTTTGCTGTTGATGAAAGTGCTTCCCCTGATAGCTGATGCAGCCGCCTCCCCCCTCCTCCCTCTCACGGTTTTCTCTTTCCCGTGACCCTCCCGGCTGAGGCCCGTGGGTGTCTGACGTGAGTGGTTGTGAGAGCGCCTGGAGGACCTTCTTCCTCCGCCCCCCCCCCGCCCTGCCCTGCCCTGCACACGCCTGCCACACGCCTGACCCTGTACGTCACTGCCCTGCACACGCCTGCCACACGCCTGACCCTGTACGTCACTGCCCTGCACACGCCTGCCACACGCCTGACCCTGTACGTCACTGCCCTGCACACGCCTGCCACACGCCTGACCCTGTACGTCACTGTCCCGTTAGTGAGCCTTCTGGGGTCCCCGCAGCCAGCCAGTGAAGGCGATGCTGGGGCCACCACCCACCCTCCCTCCCCCACCTTCACGTCCCCCACCCACCCTCCCCACCTACATGTCCCCTCACCCTCCGCACCTTCACAGCCCCTCACCCACCCTCCCTCCCCCACCTTCACATCCCCTCACCCTCCCTCCCCCACCTTCACGTCCCCCACCCACCCTCCCTCCCCCACCTTCACGTCCCCCACCCTCCGTCCCTCCCCCACCTTCACGTCCCCCCCACCTTCACGTCCCCCCCACCCTCCCTCCCCCACCTTCACGTCCCCCCCCCCCACCCTCCCCCACCTACACGTCCCCCCCACCCTCCCTCCCCCACCTTCACGTCCCCCCCACCCTCCCTCCCCCACCTTCACGGCCCCCCCCACCCTCCCTCCCCACCTACACGTCTCCCACCCGCCCTCCCCACCTTCACGGCCCCCCTCCCCCCCCCACCTTCACGTCCCCCCCTCCCTCCCCCACCTTCACGCCCCCCCACCCTCCCTCCCCCACCTTCACGGCCCCCCCCACCCTCCCTCCCCACCTACACGTCTCCCACCCGCCCTCCCCCACCTTCACGGCCCCCCCTCCCTCCCCCACCTTCTCGTCCCCTCCACCCTCCCCCACCTACACGTCCCCCCCCACCCTCCCTCCCCCACCTTCACGGCCCCCCCACCCTCCCTCCCCCACCTTCACGGCCCCCCCACCCTCCCTCCCCAACCTTCTCGTCCCCCCCACCTTCACGTCCCCCCCCACCCGCCCTCCCCCACCTTCACGGCCCCCCCACCTTCCCTCCCCCACCTTCACGGCCCCCCCACCCTCCCTCCCCCACCTTCACGGCCCCCCCACCCTCCCTCCCCCACCTTCTCGTCCCCCCCTCCCTCCCCCACCTTCACGCCCCCCCACCCTCCCTCCCCCACCTTCACGGCCCCCCCCACCCTCCCTCCCCACCTACACGTCTCCCACCCGCCCTCCCCCACCTTCACGGCCCCCCCTCCCTCCCCCACCTTCTCGTCCCCTCCACCCTCCCCCACCTTCACGTCCCCCCCCCTCCCTCCCCCACCTTCACGGCCCCCCCACCCTCCCTCCCCCACCTTCACGGCCCCCCCACCCTCCCTCCCCCACCTTCTCGTCCCCCCCACCTTCACGTCCCCCCCACCCTCCCTCCCCCACCTTCACGGCCCCCCCACCCTCCCTCCCCCACCTTCACGTCCCCCCCACCTTCACGGCCCCCCCACCCTCCCTCCCCCACCTTCACGGCCCCCCCACCCTCCCTCCCCCACCTTCTCGTCCCCCCCACCTTCACGTCCCCCCCACCCTCCCTCCCCCACCTTCTCGTCCCCCCCACCTTCACGTCCCCCCCACCCTCCCTCCCCCACCTTCACGGCCCCCCCCCACCCTCCCTCCCCACCTACACGTCTCCCACCCGCCCTCCCCCACCTTCACGGCCCCCCCACCCTCCCCCCCCCACCTTCACGGCCCCCCCACCCTCCCTCCCCCACCTTCACGTCCCCCCCACCTTCACGGCCCCCCCACCCTCCCTCCCCCACCTTCACGGCCCCCCCACCCTCCCTCCCCCACCTTCTCGTCCCCCCCACCTTCACGTCCCCCCCACCCTCCCTCCCCCACCTTCTCGTCCCCCCCACCTTCACGTCCCCCCCACCCTCCCTCCCCCACCTTCACGGCCCCCCCCACCCTCCCTCCCCACCTACACGTCTCCCACCCGCCCTCCCCCACCTTCACGGCCCCCCCACCCTCCCTCCCCCACCTTCACGTCCCCCCCACCCGCCCTCCCCCACCTTCACGGCCGCCCTGGAGTGCTGGGTCCTCCGTCCGGCGCACTCTCCGCGGGTTTCCGCACGTCTGTGTCTCAAGGACCAGTTCGCACCCTCGAAGGCATCTCCCTCCTGTCTTAGCTTTTATTTAACTTATTGGCGTTAGAGAGGGAGAGAGAGACTTCGGTGTGCTGTCCGCTCGCTCACGCCCTCACTGGGTGCCTCCTCCTGGGCCCTGACCGGAGCGCGAACCTGCAGCCCTGGCGCCTCCGTCCAGGCTCCAACCACCGAGCCACCCAGGCCGGGGCTGACCAAGCCTCCCACGTTCCAAAGCTGAACCGGCTGGTGGGTACACCCGCTGACCAGCAGAGGGCTCTGCTGCCGGAGCAAACCTTCCAGCTGCTCTGGCCCAGCGGGACACGGAGCGAACGCGTCCTGGCCCGGCGCCTCCGGGGGTGCAGCCCTGAGAGCAGTCACGCGCTGGTGGCCACGCCAGCCTGTGTCCTGGGGCTGTGGACAGGAGCAAACGGGGGCGCGGCACCTCTAAAGCCAGGCGCACAGGAAAAGAACATGGTTAATCAGCCCGGCTGGGGTGGCTCAGAGTTTGACCAATGAACCGAAGGATCAGGGTTCGATTCCCGTCAGGGCACAGGCCAGGGTGCGGGCTCCATCCCCAGGGCGGGCAGGCAGGAGGCAGCCGGTCCATGACTCTCCACCAGCTGCTCAGGCAAACAACCAGATCCCCGGTTCTGCTCCCCCTCCCACTCCGGGACCCGCACAGCCCGCCCTCTCTCCTTCCCGGACACCGTCCTCCCTCCTCTCCCCGCCCCCCTGCTCCGGCCCTGCCGGGCCCCCACGACTGCTGGCCTGGACTCTGGCCCGAGCCGCCTGCCTCCTGGTCCCTGCTCCTTCTCTGACCCCTGTAACCCACCCCTCAAACACAGCCAGTGAGCTTTTCAAAAATGTTTAACTATTTAAAAAATATTTTTATTGATTTCAGAGAGGAGGGGAGAGGGAGAGAGAGATAGAAACATCAGTGATGAGAGAGAATCATGGGTCGCTGCCTCCTGCACGCCCCACATTGGGGATCAAGCCCGCAACCCGGGCCTGTGTCATGACCAGGAATTGAACCCTGACCTCATGGTTCATAGGTCAATGATCAGCCACGGAGCCACGCCGGCCGGACCAACCAGTGTTCTTAGAAGAAAATCACGACAGGCCAGTCCCTTGCTGGAACCACCCTCCACCCATGAAGGCTTCCCCACCCCCCCAGGTTGCAGACGCCTATGCCGCCCCCCGGCTGCGGCGGACACTGCCCACCTGGGTGCCCTCCTCCCGGCCGGCTCCGCTGATGGAGCTGGTTCGTGGCTCCGGTGTCACCTCCTCAGAGAGGTCCTCCCCACCCCCAATCCCAGCGGGAGAGCGGGTCGCTCACTCGTTCTCTCTGCCTGACCCCGGACAGACGCACCCCCTCTGACGTTGCCTACGACCTCCCCTCCGTCCTTCGTGAGGCCGGACACGCAGTCCCCTCTGCGGACGCCATCCCCGGAGCGTGTCAGGGAGGCGGTGGACTGCGAGCTTCCTCGGGACGACGGAAAACAGAGGAGCATCTGATGCTTCAAAAGCCACGCAGGTGCTGCTGCACCCCGGCCATGCCGCTCCGAAGGGGGGGGGGAGGGGGGTTAAAGCTCAGGAAGAGAAAGCAGACGGGTGCCAGGTGGTCAGTTATTTTTTTAATATTTATTTATTTTTATTGATTTCAGAGAGGCAGGGAGAGGGAGAGAGAGAGAGAAACATCCATGATGAGAGAGAAGCATTGATTGGCTGCCTCCTGCACGCCCCCTACTGGGAATCAAGCCTGCAACCCGGGCCTGTGCCCTTGGCTGGAATCGAACCTGGGACCCTTCAGTCCACAGGCCGACGCTCTACCCACTGAGCACACCGGCCAGGGCAGATGGTCAGCTATTGAAGTCAACCGGGGCCTTAAACAAAGCAGCCTGGGGAGTGGGCGGGGCGGCGGCCAGGCTCTGGCCTCTCCGTGGCCACGTGTTTCCCGGAGACGGCGTCTCTGACAGGTCCCCCCCTCACCCTCCCCTCCCCGCCTGAGACGGCGTCTCTGACAGGGCCCGGGGGCACACAGCGCTGAGGCCGGGAGCTGCACTGGGAGGACAGAGAACCGTCAGGGCCGCCCGCAGCGTGAGGACGGCCTTTCGGAGCCTGCACGCACCGGGGAGGGGGGGGTGTGTGGGAGGCTGCCGTCGTGACCAGGCGTTTGAACGGGGGTGACCGTGATCTGCAGGGACAACCTGAGCCGGGGGAACGCACGGTCTGGGGAAGCGCTGCAGCAGCATTTTAAGGAGAAAACCCGCCGTGGTCCTGGGAAAAGGAACCCGCCGGACAGGCCAGCGGCAGCCTCCGGGGAAACTGACGCGGCAAAGGAGCCTGGTGCTTGGAGCCCTCCCGCCCCAGACCCCGCGTTCTCCACTCCCCGGCCTCCGCCCTGTGGAACCCCCAACCACAGGGCCCCTCCCTCCGGACCTGTTCTCCCCTCCCCTCCCCGGGGATGCTCCCCCAACCCAGCCCTCCCTCCCCACCTCCCATGGAAACTCCACGTAGTTCAGTGACATTCCGTTAAGGCACTTCACACTCACACACACACACACATACACACACACACATATATACACATACACACACATACATACACACATACACACACACGCACACATACACACACACACACACACACACACACGTATGATTGACGGACGGCCTCCACTTACCAGGTTCTTCTTTTCCTCTGGGAGAGACCCTAACGGCACTCTAAATAGCACAGCCATTAGGAATGTTCATTCATCTCCACGAGAGCCGGTGCTAGGAGCCTCTCCGCTCCTCTCCACTCACTAGCTGTGCTGTCGTGGGCAAGTGGCTTAACCTCTCTGTGCTCTTTCCTCAGATGTGAAGGGGATCAGAAACGTACCTGCCCCACAGGTGCTGCATCGCCCCGGGCCGTCGTCCTCAGGCAATCGTGGCTCGAGTTTCCCACAGGGCGGGCAGTTCTTCCGCCTGGGGGCCCATTGCTACTTCTAATCTCTGAAGCGGCCTCAGGGCGAGGCGTTCTCCAATAGGGGGTGTTCTGTCGTCCCCCAGGCAGGGCAGATGTCTCTGCGGGAAGATGTCCTCCACTGCGTGAGGGAATGACTGAGCCCAGGAAACTCGGGGTGTCTGCCTTCTGAGCTCTATCCCCCGAGGCCCCAGTCCTGGGTTCTGCTCTCACAGCTCCCGTCCACTTCACCTCCCTCTGCCAGGACACAAGGTGGGTGGCTCCACAGGGAGTTTAGTGCGTTGGCCCTTTAAGAGGGTGCCCGAACTTTCAGCTGCCACTCCCTGGCAGACAGCACCCATGCTTTTCCCAGCCAGATGTTATGTGGGTACCCTCCTCAGTTTGGTGCTCTCTGCTGGGGGGCCCAGCTTGGGCATTAGATCCCCGAGTTCTCCGTGGCACCCCGCCCCCCCCAGCTGAGATATCTCTCCGGGACTTCAGTTGCCGTCTGTGGGTGCCCGGCCAGTCCTATCGCGCCTCCGCCCCTCCTACCAGTCTCTGCGTCTCCACCTTCGGTCCTTGGGTATCAGGTTCTCTCCTGTGCGTTTTCCGTTGATTATTCAGGAAGCCTCTCTGTTTCCGTTGTAATTCCAGCTTGTTCCTGGGAGCATGTCCGTGCAGCATCCTCTTACTCTGCTGCCTCCCCATAGGTTGTTATAAAGATTAAATTAAAGCATTTGCAATAGAGCCAGGCATAGAGAAATGCTACATACGTATTAGCTATTACTGCCATCACCCCCACCATTACCATAATTACTGCCACAATCACCACCATGATCACCATCATCTTCATCACCATTACACCATCATCCTCACCATCACCCCCATCATCACCATCATCATCACCACCACCATCCTCACCATCACAATCATCATTATCATCATCACCACCATCATCTTCACCATCACAACCATCACCACCACCTCCATTATCAACCTCATCACCACCACCATCCATACCATCACAATCATATCATCACACTATTATCATCACCATCACCACCACCATTACCATAATTACTGCCATAATCACCACCATGATCACCATCATCCTCACCATCATCACCACCACCATCATCATCACCACCACCATCCTCACCATCACAATCATCACCATCACCTCCATTATCAACCTCATCACCACCACCATCCATACCATCACAATCATATCATCACACTATTATCATCATCACCATCACCACCACCATTACCATAATTACTGCCATAATCACCACCATGATCACCATCATCTTCACCACCATTACACCATCATCCTCACCATCACCCCCATCATCACCATCATCATCACCACCACCATCCTCACCATCATCATCACCACCATCATCATCACCACCATCATCTTCACCATCACAACCATCACCACCACCTCCATTATCAACCTCATCACCACCACCATCTATACCATCACAATCATATCATCACACTATCCTCACCATCACCATCACCATCATCATCACAATCATATCATCACCACCATCATTATCATCATTTCACCACCACCATTCACCATCATCACCACTACCATCACCACCATCATCATCATCATCTTCTTCATCACCATCATCATCACTACCATCACCATCACAATCATATCATCACCACCATTATCATCATCATCACCATCACAATCATCACTATCATTATCACCATTATCATCATCATTTCACGAACACCACCATTACCATCACAACCATCATCTGACTGAGGGAGCAGCACTGATTGAGGGAGCGGCACCGACTGAGGGAGAAGCACTGACTGAGGGAGCGGCACTGACTGAGGGATCGGCACTGACTGAGGGAGAAGCACTGACTGAGGGAGAGGCACTGACTGAGGGAGAAGCACTGACTGAGGGAGAAGCACTGACTGAGGGAGCAGCACTGACTGAGGGAGAAGCACTGACTGAGGGATCGGCACTGACTGAGGGAGAAGCACTGACTGAGGGAGCGGCACCGACTGAGGGAGCAGCACTGACTGAGGGAGAAGCACTGACTGAGGGAGCGGCACTGACTGAGGGATCGGCACTGACTGAGGGAGAAGCACTGACTGAGGGAGCGGCACTGACTGAGGGAGCAGCACTGACTGAGGGAGCGGCACTGACTGAGGGAGAGGCACCGACTGAGGGAGCGGCACCGACTGAGGGAGCGGCACTGACTGAGGGAGCGGCACTGACTGAGGGAGAAGCACTGACTGAGGGAGCGGCACTGACTGAGGGAGAAGCACTGACTGAGGGAGCGGCACCGACTGAGGGAGAAGCACTGACTGAGGGAGCGGCACCGACTGAGGGAGCGGCACCGACTGAGGGAGCGGCACTGACTGAGGGATCGGCACCGACTGAGGGAGAAGCACCGACTGAGGGAGAAGCACCGACTGAGGGAGAAGCACCGACTGAGGGAGCGGCACTGACTGAGGGAGAAGCACCGACTGAGGGAGAAGCACCGACTGAGGGAGAGGCATCGACTGAGGGAGAAGCACCGACTGAGGGAGAGGCACTGACTGAGGGAGAGGCACTGACTTAGGGAGAAGCACCGACTGAGGGAGAAGCACCGACTGAGGGAGAGGCATCGACTGAGGGAGCGGCACCGACTGAGGGAACGGCACCGACTGAGGGAGAAGCGCTGACTGAGGGAGAAGCGCTGACTGAGGGAGCAGCACTGACTGAGGGAGCAGCAGTGACTGAGGGGAGCGGCACTGACTGAGGGAGAAGCACTGACCGAGGGAGAAGCAGTGACTGAGGGAGAAGCACTGACTGAGGGAGAGGCACCGACCGAGGGAGCGGCACCGACTGAGGGAGAGGCACCGACTGAGGGAGCGGCACTGACTGAGGGAGCGGCACTGACTGAGGGAGCGGCACTGACTGAGGGAGAAGCACTGACTGAGGGAGAAGCACTGACTGAGGGAGCAGCACTGACTGAGGGAGCAGCACTGACTGAGGGAGCGGCACTGACTGAGGGAGAAGCACTGACCGAGGGAGCAGCAGTGACTGAGGGAGAAGCACTGACTGAGGGAGCAGCACTGACCGAGGGAGCGGCACTGACTGAGGGAGAAGCACCGACTGAGGGAGAAGCACTGACTGAGGGAGAAGCACTGACTGAGGGAGAAGCACCGACTGAGGGAGAAGCACCGACTGAGGGAGCGGCACTGACTGAGGGAGAAGCACCGACTGAGGGAGCGGCACTGACTGAGGGAGCGGCACTGACTGAGGGAGCAGCACTGACTGAGGGAGAAGCACTGACCGAGGGAGCGGCACTGACCGAGGGAGAAGCACTGACTGAGGGAGCGGCACCGACTGAGGGAGCGGCACCGACTGAGGGAGCGGCACTGACTGAGGGAGAAGCACTGACTGAGGGAGCGGCACTGACTGAGGGGAGCGCTTCTGTGAGGACCCATGTAACCCCTTGTTTTATCCCGAGAACAGGAGAGCCAGGCGGGGAGGTGACTCCTCCGGGCCCGCTGTGGGCAGAGCTGGGCGCCAGCACGACCCTCAGAGCGCCAGCCACTGCCCTCCCCACCACCAAGCTCATCCATCTTCTGAGTCTGTTGTCCTGCCCTTTGTAACCCCCAAGAGGCGGGTTTTGACCTTCAGAAGGTGTTTAATTCTCTTGACTAACAAAGTGTATCTGTCTGTGTGTGCCTGCACCTTAGCAGCGATTGCAGTCATGGGATAAGGTGCTCACATGGCCCGGGTGGCTCAGTGCTTGAGCGTCAACCTGGGAACCAGGAGGTCACGGTCGATTCCCGGTCGGGGCACAGGCCTGGGTTGCGGGCTCGATGCCCAGTGTGGGGCCTGCAGGAGGCAGCCGGTCCATGACTCTCTCTCAGCATGGATGTTTCTCTCTCTCTCTCCCTCTCCCTTCCTCTCTGACATCAATACAAATATATACATTTTAAAAGCCAGTTGTAACATCCTATGTTAAAAAAGGATGCTTACCTGGTTTTGCTGCATTTGCTGCGTGAGGCACGTAGTGGGACGAGAGGCGAAAGTCTGCATACACGTGGGTGGCACTCAGGCACGGGGCGTGGTGTGGAGACGATGCGGAAAGCTCGGCCGCGGTTCGGAAAAGATCAGCTGAACGATGAAGAGGGAGGTGGGAGCAGCTGCGCGGGGAGCTGCCCCGAGCGGCCAGGCGGCTGGAGGAGAGCGGGCGCCGGGACTCCCAGGATCATCTCACGGTGACAAAGGGACGGACCGTTCCAGCCGGGGCCGTCCGAGCAGATGCACAGGGTGCGGATGCAACGGAGAAAACGCCTCGTGCCCGCACTCAGGGGTCCCCTCCCGTCCCCGTCCCCGCAGGCACACGGCCCCCGGCGATGCACTTCCACGTCACCCGTGTGCACTCCCAAATTATCTCATACCCGATGCACTAAAATAGTATGTAACCCCTTTTTAATTAAATATTATGCGAGCACTACAGCATGCTGGGGTCTTTTCTTTTTTTCTTTAAATATATCTTTATTGATTTCAGAGAGGAAGGGAGAGGGAGAGAGAGAGAAACATCCATGAGGAGAGAGAATCACGGACCGGCTGCCTCCTGCACGCCCCACACTGGGGATGGAGCCCACAACCCGGGCCTGTGCCCTGACGGGAATGGAACCCTGACCTCCTGGCTCCTAGGCTGACGCTCAGCTGCGGAGCCGCGGGGCGGGCTGAGCCGTTTTCTTTGTGCTCGGAATGAAGGTGGGGGACGAACAAGCCCTCCTTGTCCTGTGACTTCCGTGCTCTGCGGAGAGCTGCACCTCCCCACCGCGCTGTGTCTGGGAGACGAAGCTGGAGGCACCCACGAGACTCAACAAATGGGAGTCGCTCAGAGTGCTGCCTGCTTTGGTGTCGCCGGGACAACTGTGAGAGGAGAGGAAGGAATACTGCGAGGGCCTGGAGGGTGCCAGCCCTGAGCGCACACTCTCCTCAGATTCCTGTTCTCGTTCCAAGAAGCCAGATGGAGGAGGCAGAGATGTGATTGACACGAGAAAAGCAGTGAGGCCGCCCGCCAGCAAACCCGGCCAGAGAGAGGCCCTGGGCGCTCACCCGGGGACAGGAACGGGCACTGACGTGTCTCAGTTAACACCAAGTGCTTAAGGGGAGTCTGTGCCTTTTCTTTTTCCTTTTCTCAAACGGCTGTTCACTGTACGTTTTTTAAATCGGCAACCGATAGCCCGGCTGGCGTGGCTCCGTGGTTGAGCGTCAGCCTATGAACCAGGAGGTCACGGTTCGATTCCTGGTCAGGGCACACGCCCGGGGTGCAGGCTTGGTCCCCGGTTGGATGTGCAGGAGGCAGCTGGTCCATGCTTCTCTCTCATCATGGATGTTTCTCTCCCTCTCCCTCTCCCTTGCTCACATCAATCTATATAATAAAGAGGTAATATGCAAGTTCACCATCACTCCAACACGCAAGATGGCCGCACCCATGTGGACACAAGATGGTCGGCAGGGGTGGGCAGTTGTGGGCAGCAGGGGAGGGCAGTTAGGGGTGATCAGGCCGGCAGAGGAGGGCAGTTAGGGGCAATCGGGCCAGCAGGGGAGCAGTTAGGCACCAATCAGGCTGGCAGGGGAGTGGTTAGGGGGAGATCAGGCTGGCAGGCAGAAGCGGTTAGGGGCAATCAGGCAGACAGGCGAGCGGTTGGGAGCCAGCAGTCCTGGATTGTGAGAGGGATCGCAGATTGGAGAGGGTGCAGGCTGGACTGAGGGACACACACCCCCAGCCCCCCGTGCACGAATTTTGTGCACCGGGCCTCTAGTGAAGACATATTTAGAAAGCAGGTGGTTGGGGTTTTGATGGGACCTGCATTACCATGGTAGGTCCTTGGGGTCAGCTCTGGCTTCCCCTCCCGGTCAGGACTGGGAGGTCTTCTCACCTGACTGCAGGGGGCGCGCCTTGGGGCTCAGCCAGGAGGCTCTGTGCCCCGAGGGGTGAGCCTGGGACGGCGGAGCCAGGGGGGCGTTCAGTGCCTGGCTCCCCGCAGCCCTGCCCAGCGCATCGCTCCAAGCAGCACCTCGCTCGCCATCCACCCCACCGGGGACCACACTCAGCACCCACCGCTTAGTGGCTGGTGAGTCAGCACCCGGCGAGGGCCTGGAATGGGCCCAGCCGGGAGGCGCCGGGAAGCAGGCACGGGACTGAGGCTTAGCTTCCCAGCACGCTCCCCACGTGCGGATGTGTTCCGTCCGCTTGTACTGAAATGTGTCTAAACATTCACGCGGGGGTCCGCGGGGAAGGCATTCCGTGCCCGCAGCGCAGCTTTGTTTTTCTCACACAGTGAGACGCTCCAGGGGCGATGGCTCCCGGCAGGAGCCTGGCACCGAGGCCGTCTGGTTGGCATCCGTGCAGCTCTTCCTGCCTCCGCGCACCAACTCGAGATGGTGTCACCACCTCACAGACCACATGTGCATTCGTCAGGGGCGGGGGCGGCCCGGGCTCCTGGGAAACGCGCTGTAGGAACTGTGTCTGTGGCACAGATGCAAAGGACCCGGGGTCCGAGGACAGGATGGTAGCCTGGCCGCGGGGGCGCAGTGGTCGGGTGTCGGCCCATGCACCCAGGCTCCCGGGTTCGATTCCGGTCAGGGTACATGCCCGCTTTGCAGGCTTGATCCCCAGTGGGGGCGTGCAGGAGGCAGCAATGGATGTTTCACTCTCACATCAAAGTCCCTCTCTCTCCCTCTCCCTGCCTCTCTCTCTCAAAAATCTTAAAAAAAAAGAAAAAGGTGGCAGTGACTGGCTTCAGCCAGTGCTGGCCCATCCATTGCTTGGAGCTGACACAACACCTTCCCCAACAAATTGGGGTTCTCCGGGCAAGGAGCAAGAGGGAGTGGGCTGTGGGCGTCCCAGGACCTGCCCACATGTGTGCGTCACGTCACCGCTGTTTCCCGAACACTTTCCACCTCCCGATCCTGTTCCCGTCCCCGCGGCTGAGAGGACCGGGGCGCCTTGTCCCCCCATGTCCCTCCGGTGATGTGCACGTGGGGAGGGCGCGGGGAGCAGCGCCATCTCAGCAACAAACGGGGGGTCAGCTCCTCCAGGAGAGTCCGCGCAGGAGAGGCCAGGGGGGTTCCTCCTGCTGAGGGGGTGGGGGTTCCTCCTGCTGATGGGGTGGGGGGTTCCTCCTGCTGAGGGGTGAGGGGTTCCTCCTGCTAAGGGGTGGGGGTTCCTCCTGCTGAGGAGTAGGGGTTCCTCCTGCTGATGGGGTGGGGGGTTCCTCCTGCTGAGGGGTAGGGGTTCCTCCTGCTAAGGGGGTGAGGGGTTCCTCCTGCTGATGCGTGGGGGTTCCTCCTGCTGATGGGTGGGGGTTCCTCCTGCTGAGGGGTGGGGGTTCCTCCTGCTGAGGGGTAGGGGTTCCTCCTGCTGATGGGTGGGGGTTTCTCCTGCTGAGGGGGGGTTCCTCCTGCTGATGGGGTGGGGGGTTCCTCCTGCTGATGGGGTGGGGGGTTCCTCCTGCTGAGGGGTGGGGGGTTCCTCCTGCTGAGGGGTGGGGGGTTCCTCCTGCTGATGGGTGGGGGTTCCTCCTGCTGAGGGGTAGGGGTTCCTCCTGCTGAGGGTGGGGTTCCTCCGTCCATGGAAGTCCGATGAGGTTATCAGGGCGGAGGAGGTGGGAGTAGCCTCCTGTGAGGCCGGAAGCGCATTGGACGGGGTGACAGGCTGTCTGCGCCCTGCCCCACGCGCTGTGCTTCCTGATGCCTGCTCTGCGTGTCGCCAGCGCCTCCTCCCTTGCCCTTTAGGGGAATCTGTGCTTCAGTCACTCAGCTCATCAGTGATTCCATCAAAGATCTGTCTTAACTGGAAGACGAAGAGAAAAAAATCCCCCATGTATTTGGGTACATTTCTACAGTTAATTTACATTTCCAAATGTGGATCTCAATTAAAAGGCTAAATGCTTAAAAGTCAAAAAGATTCCTGTTTGACATTAAAGTCAGTGGCTCGGTCACATGTGCTGAGTGGAGCCAGTCAGAGGTGCTAACGGCTCAGGCATTCACAGACAGATGGAGGCTCGGATGAGTCCCGTCCCCCCCCCCCCACCCCCCGCATCCGACTGGCGTGCTGTTCCCACCAGCACACGCCTGCCGCCCTGGGTGGCCCCCGGCCCTGGGAGAACACGGAAGCGATGTGTGTCAGCTCCGCTCACGCGTCCCCGAGAAAGAGGGGGCTCACAGATCCCTAGACTCAGAGGGAAAAATACAGAGCCCAGTTCCATGTTCCTGCTTCTTCCTCACTCATATTCCTTTTTAAAAAAAGTTTTAAAAAGGACTTTTTATTGATTTTTTTTTTTAAGAGAGAGGAAGGAAGAGGGAGGGAGAGAGAGAGAGAGAGAGAGAGAGAGAGAGAGGAACATCAATGATGAGAGAGAATCATTGACTGGCTGCCTCCTGCACGTCCCCCACTGGGGATCGAGCCCGCAATTTGGGCCTGTGCCCTGACCGGGAATCGAACCTGGGACCCTCCAGTCCACAGGCCAACACTATCCACTGAGCCAAACCCATTAGGTCATGCACTTTTTTTTTATTATTTTTAAAAATATGTTTTTATTTATTTTAGAGAGAGAGGAAGGGAGGATAGAGAGATAGAAACATCAATGATGAGAGAGAGAGACACCATTCGGCTGCCTCCTGCACGCCCCACTGGGGATGGAGCCTGAAACCAGGGCATGTGCCCTGACAGGGAATTGAACCTGAGCCCTCTTGGTTCATGGGTCGATGCTCAACCACTGAGCTACGCGGGCCAGGCTTTTTTCATTTTCTTTTAGCACTTTAAAAAATATATATTTTTTTTATTGATTCAGAGAGGAAGGGAGAGGGAGAGAGAGATAGAAACATCAATAATGAGAGAGAATCATTGATTGGCTGCCTCCTGCACGCCCCCTACTGGGGATCTAGCCTGCAATCAGGCATGTGCCCTTGACTGGAATCGAACCCAGGACCCCTCGATCTGCAGGCCGGCGCTCTATCCACTGAGCCACACCAGCGAGGGCTTCACTTTCTTTCTTTTTTTAAAATATATTTTATTGATTTTTTACAGAGAGGAAGAGAGAGGGATAGAGAGTTAGAAACATCGATGAGAGAGAAACATCGACAGCTGCCTCTTGCACACCTCCTACTGGGGATGTGCCCGCAACCAAGGTACATGCCCTTGACCGCAATCGAACCCGGGACCTTTCAGTCCGCAGGCCGACGCTCTATCCACTGAGCCAAACCGGTTTCGGCGGGCTTCACTTTCTTGATGGTGTTCTTTGAGGCACAAAAGTTTTTAATTTTGATGAAGTCCAATTCATCTATTTTTTTTTTTTTGAGGGGCGTTGCTGATTCATAGATCGATGCTCAACCACTGAGCCACGCAAGCTGGGCGAGTTGCTTGTGCTTTTAATGTCATATTTAAGACACTAAGACCCTAGGAAATTCTCACCCATTTTATATTCCAACTAGAGGCCCAGTGCATGACCTTTCGGCATTGAGGGGGTCTCTGCACCCTCTCCCAGTCTGGGACCCCCTCGGCAGACATCCCCTGAGGGGTCCTTAGTGCTGCTGCAGAGCCATGAGCCGGGCATAGCACTTAGGGCTCCTTAGCTCTCGCCAGCTGTGAGCCCGGCTTCTGGCTGAGCGACACTCCCCTTGTGGGAGTGCACTGACCAGCAGGGGGCAGCTCCTGCATTGAGTGTCTGCCCCCTGGTGTTCAGTGTGTGTCATAGCAACCAGTCGTTCCGCTGTTAGGTCAATTTGCATATTAGCCTTTTATTATATAGGATATTCCCCTCTCATGACATTCTGAGGACCTGTATTAGATATTCTGATTTCATCCTCCAGATCTCGTACCCACTCTCCACCCGTTTTTCTTTCCTTTTCTCACTGTGATTGACAGTTTTGAGACATAATCGACAGACCTCACGGTCTCAGGCTGCGGTGCACAGCGTGATGTCTGATTTGCACACATACAGTCTATTGTGACGGGGCTGCCGTGCAGGCTCAGCGAACACCATCTCCTCATGCAGACACGACGGGAAGGAAAGGAAGAGGAAACGGAAAAGGGAGAGTTCTTATCTCTTCACTTCCCTGCAGCAGCACGGCGCACGGTGATGTTGTACCTCACGCCCTCGCACTTACGCCTCGTCTGCCTGGAGCTGTGCGGGGCGATGGGTCCCCTTTTCTGCAGACCGGGGAGCACGTGGCCGTGGCTGCGCAGCTGGGCCCGCGGAGGGAAGATGCCTCTCGGCGCACAGGACGCGGGAAGCGGCGCTCCGGCTGGTTCTGCAGAAACGTGAGTCGCACCGGCTTTGGCAAAAGGAGAATCTGTGCAAGCGAGCCCTGGCCGCAGGTCCGGCGGCTCCTGCTGGCTCTCAGCGTCACCGCTCCTCGCTGGGACCCCCGTGGCCCGCGCTCCAGCCTGGCGAGTGGTCTGGCTGGGTGACCACGGCCCTCAATGACCACGCCCCTCCACAACCACGCCCAGCACTGACCACGCCCCCAATGACCACGCCCAGCACAGACCACGCCCCAGGACCACGCCCCAGGACCACGCTCGGCCCACCTCCCTGCTATAGCCCTGCGGGTCCCTTGGTTTCCCACACTCTCCTCCTGGCTTAGCAGTCTCAGCATTGGGTCTCCGGGCAAACATGGCCTCCTCAGAGAGGCCGTCCCTGACCACCTCGTCAAGTGACTTCCCTCGTCCAGGCACACACTTATTTAGTGACTAGAGGCCCGGTGCATGGAATTCATGCACTGGAGGGGGGTCCCTCAGTCCGCCCGGCCTGCCCCCTCTCACAGTCTGGGAGCCCTCAGGGTGGGAGGCGACCCAGTGATCAGGGGAAGGCGACGCCCCATCACACCTCTGCTGCTGCCACTGCCGGCAGCGCAAGCCTCGTCTGCCCCTGGGTACCTGCGCCTCAGGCTGGCCCTGGGCGGCTGGGGGGCTGAAGGGACTGGGCGCCGCCATCTTGTGGCTGTGGGTCCTGCCATCTTTGAGGGTGGGGCAGTCAATTAGCATATTCCCTCTTTATTAGATAGGATTCCATAAATATTGAACACATGCCTCCTACGTGCCAGCCTCTGTTCTGTGGGACAGCGAATGGAGCAGACAAGAATTCCTGCCACGTGGCGGGTGCGTTCAAAGGGTGAGGCGAACAATAGATGGGGTGGTGAATTTTGTGTGCCCACGTGGCAGGCCATGGTGCCCAGATGTGTGACCAAACACCAGTCCAGATGTTTCTGAAGAAGTATTTGGGGACGTGATTAACACCTAAATCAGTAGACGGAGTCGAGCAGCGGCTCCTCCACCTGGGGGTGGGCCGCACCCGATCAGGCGAAGGCCTGCGGAGACAGAGGAGGTCTGCGAGCACGGACGGCTGCTTGCAGCGCCTGCAGGCTGGAGACCAGGGATTCCGTTCTTCCTCGGCTTTCCAGCCCGCCCTGCAGACTTTGGACTTGCCAATAATGTGAGCCAATTCCTTAAAACAGATGTGTGTGTGTGTGTGTGTGTGTGTGTGTGTGTGTGTGTGTGCGTGCGCACTTGTGGGGCCCCGTGTGAGATGATTACGTAGGGCTCCTTGTTAAAAAAAGTCCTAGCTGGTGTGGCTCAATGGATAGAGCATCAGCCTCGGGACTGAAGGGTCCCGGGTTCAATTCTGGTCAAGGGCACGTATGTTGGTTGCAGGCTCCTCCCAGCCCGGGCCCTGGTCGGGGCTCGTGCAGGAGGCGACCCATCGATGTGTGTCTCTCACATCGATATTTCTCTCTGTCTCTCCCCTCTCTCTTCCACTCTCTCTAAAATCAATGGAAACATATCCTCCGGTGAGGATTAAAAAAAAAAAAATTTTGCCCTAACTGGTTTTGCTCAGTGGATAGAGCATCCGGCCGAGAACCGAGGGGTCCCAGGTTCGATTCCGGTCAGGGGCATGTACCTTGGTTGCGGGCTCGGTCCCCAGTAGTGGGTGCAGGAGGCAGCTGATGGATGTGTCTAACTTTCTATCCCTCTCCCTTCCTCTCTGTAAAAAATCAGTAGAATATATTAATAAAAGACAAACAAACAGCTGAGTGTCACCCCCGGCATGGAGCCCTCTGAGCGTGGGGCCCTGTGCACGGGTCTGATTGGGCTGCCTTCGCGTCCCTCCTGGCCTCAGGAGCAGCCCCTGGGAAGGGTTTGGAGCCCAGAGGGCGGGGCCTCGGTTAAGGCCACTCCCTGCCATTGATGGCGGAGGTGCGTGCTCACAGCCCGCACGGGGTGGCCACGTGTACCTTCTTTGTGCTGTGTGTGTGGTGTTTGCTTTTTTGTCTCTTAAGAAGGGTGCCAATGAACATGGTACCCTCTATTTCCAACGAACACTTAAAAAATGGGCCTTCCATCCTGACACACTTGATTGGCATCGATGGTGTGAGGTCGTGAGTTAATTTGAGTGCACATGTTTGCACACTTTTCTAGGTATTCATGTGTTTTTTAAAAATATATATATTTTATTAATTTTTTTACAGAGAGGAAGGGATAGAGAGTTAGAAACATCGATGAGAGAGAAACATCAATCAGCTGCCTCCTGCACGCCCCCCACTGGGGATGTGCCGGCAACCAAGGTACATGCCCCTGACCGGAATCGAACCTGGGACCCTTCAGTCCGCAGGCCGACGCTCTGTCCACTGAGCCACACCGGTCAGGGCCATGTTTTTTTAATGGAGAAATATTTTCCAATTACAGTTGACATTCAATTACATTCTACAGCAGAGCGGTTAGGCATTTACACGCCTTCCTCAGTGACCCCGTCGGTCTAGCGCCCCCTGGCCCCACACGCAGTTATCACACACTGTTGAGGGCACCCCTGTGCGGTCCCAGGGATTCTTCCCCGGGACGAGCTCCGGGTCAGGATGTGAATTTTTCCAGGTTCTCCCCAAACATCCAGACGATGCGCGTCCTTCCCGGTGAGGAAGCCACAGGGATATCTGACAACCTTCTTGTTGTGTGTTGGGAACTAGTTTTATTTTCTCCTGAAAAATAAAGGGTTAATGTATTTGCAACTCTTTGAGATGTTTATCTTAATGGCTCTTGCTTTTTGGTACTTGGCATTTCCAGAAACTCAGCAGCGCCCCGAGAGGAAGCGTCAGGAGGCTTTCTATAAATACCACGTCTTTGCAAAACGCTCGGACTGGGAAACGAAGCGTGTCCCTAATAACTGACGCCCTCTGCAAGCCATTCATCGCGGTTCTAAGGAGCCAAGGAGATCGCACGGCGAGAGGCACGCTGCACGCCCTGCCCAGGACTCGCAAACCCGCTGGAACAGACGCCCGGAGCCAGATGTGCAAAGAGGAAATGAAGTTTTGGTTTCATGACTTTGAAAGGACACTGCGTCTCCTGGCACACGAGCAGGCTGTGGGCGCTGATCCCGTCCGGGCCGCCCTGTCTCTCATTCCGGCTCACCTGTGGCTATGCTCACGCTGGCCGTGACGTGACACGACGCATCATCCAATGGTCATAGTCGCACCAAAGTTGCAAAGAAACATGCTGTTACAGCACCTCACATCCTATCTTCGCTCACACGGGACAGATGCTTATAATCTACGTATAATCAAGCTCTCTCTACTCCTGTATTTTCACTTCTACGTGCTTACACGTAGCGTGTTCTATGAACCAGTGGGTTTCACCGTCTCTCATATTAGCGGGCGTGATCGCTAACTACAGCTGTACCAGGAGTTTGGTCTGTAAAGCATGCATCTAGCTGTCTGTTTGTCAGTCTGTCTATCTGCCTGGGAGTGAAGGACATCAGCAGAATAAAATACGAAAGGCTCCAAGTTCTTAGATTGAAAATAAAATGATTTGTATTAATTTTCTCCCCCCCCCGAGTTTTGACATATAATTGACACAGAGTGTTGTATTCGTGTAAGGTGTACAGCGTAATGATTTGATGTGTATACATATTGCATAGTGATTACCAACATTTAGTTACTACCCATTACCTCACAGAGTCACAGTATTTTACTTGTAATGAGAATATTTAAGATCTACTCTCTTAAGAGACCAATCAAAGGACTTGTATGCATGCACATAAGCATGGCCAATGGACACAGACAGTAGGGGGAGGGGACATGGGAGCGGCTAGGAAGAGGTCAAAGGCGGGGGGAGGAGACATATGTAATACTGTTCACAATAAAAAAAATTAAAAATGATATGGAGGTTCCTAAAAAATGTAAAATAGAACTACCTGATGACCGAGCAATTCCACTTCTGGGTATTTATCTGAAGAAATCCAAAACACGAATTTGAAAAGATAAATGCGCCCCTATTTATCTTTTTAAATTCGTGTTTTGGATTTCTTCAGATATAAATATAGACAATGGGATAAAGAAGACATGGCCCCGGCATACAGTGGAACACGACTCGGCCATAACAAGGAATGAAAGCTGACCATTTGCAACAACACGCGTGGACCTAGGGGTATCATGCTAAGTGAGAAACGCTTACCATGTGATTTCACGTATGTGTGGGCTCTAAGGAATGAAATACACGAACAAAACAGAAACAGACTCAGATGCAGAGAACACGCTGAGGGCTGCCAGATGGGCGGGGAGTGGGGGCTGGCTGACAAGGGGGCGGGATGAAGAGGTGCAGATGGGCAGCTACTAACTAGTCACAGGGATGTCGACTACAGCAGAGGGAATATGGTCGATGATATCGTAATAACTATGCAGCCCTGGCCGGTGTGGCTCAGTGGATAAAGCGTCGGCCTGCGGACTGAAGGGTCCCGGGTTCGACTCCAGTCAAGGGCATGTATCTTGGTTGCGGGCACATCCCCAGTAGGGAGTGTGCAGAAGGCAGCTGATCGATGTTTCTCTCTCATCGATGTTTCTAACTCTCTATCCCTTCCCCTTCCTCTCTGTAAAAAAATCAATAAAATATATATTTTAAAAATTAAAGTAAAATAATAATAAAAAAAAGAAAAAATACCTACCTTCTCGGCGGCTGTCAAACACACAGCGCAGTGCTGTTGCCTGCGGTCACCAGCTGAGCACGGGCTGGCTGCCCACGGCGTGTCCAAGTTGCGGCTGGAAGTTTGTCCCTTCCTCCCCCGTCCCCCGTCTCCCCCAAGACCCACCCCCCGGGGCAGCCTCCAACCCTCTCTCTGCCTCTGTGCGTCTGGGCTCTTTGGATTCCACACCAGGGAGAGCAGACAGTATTTGTCTTCCTTATTTCAGTTAGCACGGTACCCGCCAGGTCCCTCCATGTTGTCTAGAATGGCGGAATCTTTCTTCTCATGGCTGAATGATATTCTGTCTTATGTCTACGAACTGTCTGTGTACATATGCACATGTCTTTATCCCTTCCTCTGTCGATGGGCTCCTGGCTTGTTCCCACGCCGCTGTCAATAACGCTGCAAGGAGCGAGCAGAGGAGCAGACGCTCCTGGAGAGCGTGGTCCCGCCCCAGCGGGGGCGGCTCAGCGGTTGCACAGCATCCCACACACCACGAGGTTGCCGGTTGATTCCCGGTCGGGGCACATGCTGGGGTCGTGGCTGGATCCCAGGCAGGGGGCGTGCAGGAGGCACCGATAGTGTTGCACTCTCACATCGATGTTTCTCTCTCCCTCTCCCTTTCTCGCGCTCTAAAAACCATCAATGAACTATATCCTGTATAATAAAAGGCTAATATGCAAATCGACCGAACAGCAGAATGACCGGTCGCTATGATGCACACTGACCACCAGGGGGCAGATGCTCAATGCAGGAGCTGCCCCCTGGTGGTCAGTGCGCTCCCACGGGGGGAGCCCCGCTCAGCCAGAAGCCCTGAGCAGCGCTAAGGATGTCTGACTGCCAGCTTATCCCCCGAGGGCTCCCAGACGGCAGGAGGGTGCAGGCCGGGCTGAGGGATCCCCCTCCCCGGAGTGCATGAATTTCATGCACCGGGCCTCTAGTAAAACATAAAAATAATAAGCAATGCGCCAAATTTTCAGGTGTGAAATTAGCTCATGTAAATCCATGCTACAGATTCAGACGTGTGTCATTGCGGTTCGACCAGGCAAGTTGCGGGTACACGTGGTGCCGTGCTCTGTGTCAGCCCGGACTGGGCTGGAGTTATGGGAGGGTGTGCACTTGGGGCAGGTGTCCGGGGTGGGCCCCCCGAGGGTGACGTCACACGCAGGGCCCCGTGTGATCTCGTCTTTCCCAGGCCCGGAAGGCTCCCCTGTTGGGGGCTTATGTTCCTCACTCATGATGCCACGTCTCTGCAACCCAGCCCCTGGCCTGCCCCCTGCGAAGCTTCCAGATGTTTCCATAGGCCCCGAAGTCTCAGGCCCACCCCGAGTTGGCAGAAATCGTGACGTGTTTCTAAGGGGGTGACGGCCGGTCAGCGCCCAGCAGAAAGCGCCACCTCCATTTATTTCAAATTCCGTGTTTTCTGACTTAGGTCCCAGACACTTTCCACGTTGACTTAAGACAACAGTAACCCACGTGTCTACAGGGTGTCCCCAACGCGCATACACTTAGAACAGACAGAGGGGCGCTGGCCAACACATCCCGGCTCCGAGCCGGCAAAGCACACACACCCGGGAGCTGCTCCCTCTGCAGGGGGGTCGCCCAGTGCAGGGGGGTCGCCCAGGCCGCAGGGGGTCGCCCAGTGCAGGGGGGTCGCCCAGGCCGCAGGGGGTCGCCCAGTGCAGGGGGGTCGCCCAGGCCGCAGGGGGGTCGCCCAGTGCAGGGGGGACCCTGCGTTGTGTGTGTGGACGGAAGAGCCGGTCCAACCAGCAGGGGGCGCCCGCCCCCCTTGTCCGCACGTGGCCCCTGTGGTCCTGGCGGCCTGAGTGCGGGTGTGGCTGGCGAAGGGCTCAGCCCGAGGCCTCGCTCTCAGCGTCTCCCCCTCCTCCCTGCACCCCACCCCCCGCACCCCCGCACCCCGGGTCCCATCTTGGAGTTGCCCGGGTGCCGCTCCCTCTCCAGGTCCCTGCGCAGCACTGACCCGCCGGTTCCGGGAGACACAGCCCGGATGCAGGACGGACGGACGGACGGCCTGGAAGAGTGTGGGGTGGGGAGCCCAGGGACAGGGACGGAAGCAGACGGGAGAGCCGGGGCAGCTGCTGAGGACGCGGCCTGGGCCGTGATGGGACCAGGCCCCCCGGGTCTTCACCGTGGGGGGTCCCCCGCACAGTGTGGGGCAGGGGCTGATGTGATCCGGGTCCCATGTTTACGAGCTGGTGTCCCCCCCGCCTCGTGGCTCGCCGGTTGGGCGTCGCCTAATGAACCAGGAGGTCAGGGCACAGGCCCGGGTTGTGGGCTGGATCCCCAGTGTGGGGCGTGCAGGCGGCAGCCGATCAATCAATCTCCCATCATTGATGTTTCTCTCTCCCTCTTCCTCTCCCTCCTCTCTGAAATCAATAAAAAATATACATTAAAAAAGAGCTGGTGTTGACTTTGGTGTGGGAGCCAGGGATCCCTGCGGCGAGGGGAGAGATGGGCCTGCAGAGGCGACAGAGGGGTGGGAGGGGGTCAGGTGGGGAAGCAGAGCCTTAGGATCGCCCAGGGATGGAGGGGTGGGACAGGAGGGCCGGGGAGGAGGGAGCAGAGGGCGGCTCTTAGATTTGGGGGTGAGCTTGGGTGAAGTCCTGGGAAAGGGGTGAGGAGGGTGGTGTTGTGTGCGATCCTGTAACACTTGCGGGACCTGGATCGAGCTGCCCACGGCTCTGGGTCCGGGAGGGGATCCAGGCTGGGGAGGAGGCGTTGGGTTCCTCGGTCACGGGACACGCGTGTTTGTGGCCGCTGGGGTGGTCCTGAGGGACTGCGGTCGGTGTTGACGGGAGACCCACTCTGGTCCCACTCCCTTGATCTCCCAGTTGTACGGTGGGGGAAACTGAGGCACAGAGGTCTGAGTCCCGACTCACTTTTATTTTTTTAATGTATTTTTATTGATTTCAGAGAGTAAAGGAGAGGGAGATAGAAGCATCAATGATGCTGAAACCGGTTTGGCTCAGTGGATAGAGCGTCGGCCTGCGGACTGAAAGGTCCCAGGTTTGATTCCGGTCAAGGGCATGTACCTCGGTTGCGGGCACATCCCCGGTGGGGGGTGTGCAGGAGGCAGCTGGTCGATGTTTCTCTCTCATCGATGTTTCTAACTCTCTATCCCTCTCCCTTCCTCTCTGTAAAAAATCAATAAAATATATTAAAAAAAAAAAAGAAACATCAATGATGAGGGAGAATCATGGATCGGCTGCCTCCTGCATGCCCCACACTGGGGATGGAACCCACAACCCGGGAATCGAAACGTGACCTCCTGGTTCATAGCCTCAACCACTGAGCCACACGGGCTGTCCCGACTAATTTTGGGGAAGGTTTTCATCATCGGGGTGCAGCCCGGCACGGCCACGCACAGCAGCGTCTTTGCGATGTGGGAGCCCTGCCGTCAGCGGTGCCGCCCACACGAGGTGTAGTGGGATCGTGGTGGACACGAACCCCGGGCCTGGGTGCGAGTCCTGCTCTGTTCCTCACTGGAAGCTCTGCTGGGGAGGATGGGTGTGTGGGCTTCACGGACGCCTCCCCGGCAAGGTTTATCGGCGCCGCTGTCTGGCTGGGCATCCGTCCGCTCCCCGTCCCCCGCCGGCTCTTGGCAGCCGAATGCTCTAGCCAACTTCACTTCCTGGCCGGCCGGCCCGCTCCTGCTCACTGCCTCCGACTGCTTCCAGCTGGGTCTCCTGGCCGGGCCGTGGGAACCTAGTCAGTCTCCCCACACAGGGGCGGGGGCGGAGGGGATGGGGAAGGAGGCGGGGAGGAAGGAAGCTGCTGCCAGGAGTCACTCACGGGTGATGCTTCTCGGAGGGTTGACTCCTCCGAGTCAGAGAATGGCCATCTTTGAAAGGCAACCCACACCCTGCAAATGCTTTTATTTATTTTTTTTACTGATTTCAGAGAAGAAGAGAGGGAGAGAGAGACGCATCAAGGATGAGAGAGAACCACTGACCGGCTGCCTCCTGCACGCCCCACCCTGGGGATCGAGCCCGGTCCTAACCTGGGCCTGGGCCCTGACCGGGGATCGAACTGTGACCTCCTGGTTCACAGGTTGACTCTCAACCGCTGAGCCACGCCAGCCGGGCCTGGCAAAGCTTTTGGGAAGTTACTGGCTATGTCCTCCCCCAGGACAGAGGAGATCTTGCTCTCAGGAGCCATGAAACCCTGCTCGCGGGAGAAGCAGTGAACAAGGACTTTCATTCACTCATTTGACAAATATTTGTCTCGGGCACCGTGCTAGGTGCTCCAGGCACGTGAAATGGAAAAGGTCCGCTCCCATTCCCGGTGAGTCTGAAAGAGAAGAAATAGAGCCCAGGGGACAGTGGGCGGGCGGAGGAGCCACCGGCTCTCACAGCTGGTTGGGGAGGGCCTCACGGGAAAGGGAACATCTGGCCTAGGTAGGAACGAGGTGGAAGGGGTAGGTGCGGGGGGGGGGGGGGAAAAGGTATAGGGGCGAGGACAGCTGGAACCGAGTGCCCAGGACGACCCCACGGGGGAGAAGGAACTCCGCTGAGGACAATCGGAGCCTTCGATGCTGGACGACGGCTTTTCAGCCACATGTCCTCTGCGTACCTGTCACCGGGCCGCAGTTTTGTGCACGAATCTGTCCCCCGTGCGGAAGTCCGGGGTCGTTCCTCAGGAAGCAAGGCCACTGCAGAGAGCAGGCCCTGGAGTTCGAACACCACCGCCCAGCCCAGGCAGCTGCAGGATTCTGGCTTCTCTTCGTTACCCGCCGCGGCCGATGGCATCAGCAGTGAGCGTGAGTCAAACCCAGCATCAGGCTGGAAAAAGCATTAACGGGCCTGTTTTTCTCTCCTCTTCACCCCTTTCCTGACGTCCACCCTGAGAGGATAAAGAAAAGGAAAGAAAACCTCTGTTTCATTGTGAACGTCTCCCACCATTTTTATGCCTGAAGCTGATTTTTTTTTTTTAGGTCACAAAGACTTTGATGAACAGTCTCTGACACTCGCCTCACACCGTAAGGGAATTTCTGAATTTTCATGTAGAGCTAATGTCCTGAATTAAAAATAAGTCATACTCTATTAATACTAGTACAACATTGGCAGATGCCCAAAGCTTTTCTTAAAAAAAAAATCTTTTTTTAATTGATTTCAGAGAGAGGAAGGGAGAGAGGGAGAAACATAATCATTGATCGGCTGCCTCCTGCATGCTGCCTACTGGGGATCAAGCCTGCAACACGGGCCTGTGCCCTGACGGGGAATTGAACCGAGACCTCCTGGTTCATGGGTCGACGCTCAACCCCTGCACACCAGCAGGGCGCCCACAGCTTTTCTGAACGAAGACTCAGAGTGGGTTCGACCCCACAGTGAGCGCCATACGCCTCATTCATTACAGAACTGTCCCCTCTCCCCCAAGTCACTGTCCTCTTAAAAATGTGATTATTGGCCCAGATGGTGTGGCTCAGTGGACAGAGCGTCGGCCTATGGACCAAAGGGGCCTGGGTTCGATTCTGGTCAAGGGCACATGCCTTGGTTGCAGGCTCCTCTCCGGCCGGGGCCGTGGTCGGGGCTCGTGCGAGAGACAACCAATCGATGTGTTTCTAAAACCATCAATGTTTCTCTCTCTCCCTCTTCCCCTCTCCCTAAACGTCAATGGAAAACATCATCGGGGGGGGGGGGGGGGGCGGTAAGAGATCAACCACAGGACTTGTATGCAGGCATACGAGCATAACCAATGGACACAGACACCGGGGGTGAGGGCACGTGCTGGGGGTGGGAGTGGCTGGGAGAGGTCAATGGGGGGAAAAGGAGACATAGGTAATACTTTCAACAATAAAGAATTTAAAAAAGAAAAATATCACTGAGTGAGGATTAACAACAAAACACAACAAAAAAATGTGACGAATTAGAGGCATTAAAGAGATGGAATGGGCCTTGCAGAAACTGTGGGGGTGGGGTGGTGGCAAAGAAGTCCCTTAAACACAGCAAGAAAAACATTCAAAACTGTATCTTAACATAAATATATACACACACACACACACACACTCACACACTTTTATTGATTTCAGAGATTCAGAGAAGGGAGAGGGAGAAAGAGATAGAAACATGCACCATTGATCGGCTGCCTCCTGCACGCCCCTACTGGGGATGAGCCCGCAACCCAGGCCTGTGCCCTGACCGGGATCACAGCGGTGACCTCCTGCTTCACAGGTCCACACTCAACCCCTGAGCCAGCCGGCCAGACTAGAGGCTGTACCCTGTATAATAAGAGGCTAATGTGCACACAGACCGAACGGCGGAGCAACCGAGCAACCGGCCACTATGACGTGTGCTGGCCACCAGGGGGTGCGGGTGTGGAACATGGCGGGATGGTGGGGCAGGTGAGCGGGGCCACCAGACCAAGGCGGGGCACCGGTTGCTGTCGTCGGGGCGAGCCTCTGGTGGTCACTGAAAGTTCTTTGCTCCTGCGTGCCGCGGTCCTGCCCGGTGCCGTCAGCGGGTGGGAGCAGCAGCCGCTCCGATCGCCCCTCAGGGCTTCTCCCCCTCCCCCTGCACCTGAGGGGTGACCGGGGCAGCAGCTGCAGCTTGCACCCACTGACGGCACCGGAGCCGGACCCGCTCGCACCCGCCGCTGGCGCTGGCCCAATTGCTCTGCACCGTCAGCCCGTGGGAGCGGCGGCGAAAGCCGGGCTGCTGGCAGACAGCGGGCCGGGCGGGGGCGCGGAGGATGGGCCGAGACCCGCCGTGCCCACTGCAGTTTCACCGCCCACAGTTCCTTTCAAGGTGCACGAACTCGTGCACTGGGCCCTCGTATTTAATAGTGAAAAACTGAAACATTGGGTAGATGGATAACAAACAGCTGTTGCCCTAGCCCCATGGTCGGCAAACCGCGGCGGCGAGCCACATGCGGCTCTTTGGCCCCTGGAGTGTGGCTCTTCCACAAAATACCACGTGCGGGCGCGCACGTACAGGGCGATGGAAACTTCGTGGCCCGTGCGCAGAAGTCGGTTTTCGGCCTGGGCGAGTCTATGTTGAAGAAGTGGCGTTAGAACACTCAAGGGGCCAGAGAGCCGCACGTGGCTCGCGAGCCGCGGTGTGCCGACCACTGCCCTAGCCGGTTTGGCTCAGTGGATAGAACATCAGCCTGTGGACTGAGGGGTCCCAGGTTGCAGGCTGGATCCCAGTGTGGGGCGTGCAGGAGGCAGCCGGTCCATGATGCTCTGTCATCACTGATGTTTCCATCTCTCTCTCCCTCTCCCCTCCTCTGAAATCGATAAAAAATTCATTTAAAAAGACCCCGCTCAGCCGGACAGGGCCGGGGCTTGTAACCCTGAGGAGCTGGTGCAGGTACCACTTAGAACCGGACCCATTTGGGACAGACGTTTCCTGGCCGTTTTGGGGTCGGAGCCCCCAGGACGTGGGTTAGTGACAGCGGTCCCCCCTCCCCCCCCTTTCGGAGCATCCGCGCGGGTCCGGGCGTCTTCCCGGCGCAGGGCGGCGGGGCTCGGTCTCTCCTCCCGCGGCTCAACAGGTCGCCTTTGGTGACGGCCTCCCTCCCGCTCCAGCCTCTGCGGAGGAGCCTGGTGGTGGGTCCGAGGCGGCGTCGGGATCCCGGGGAAGAAGTCAGGGCAGCGGTGCGGGTTTGGGCGCGCGGAGCAGAGCCTCCGGGAGCGCGGAGCCCGGCCCCGTCCCGCCGGCGCCCGCGGCCTCGCGGCGGGAAGCGAAGGTGGGAACCCCCGGGCGGAGGCTGCGGGCGCCCGGGTCCCCTCCTTCTCTCCGCGCGCCCCTCCGTCTGTCCATCCGTCCCCCCGCCCGGGCCCTACCGTCTGCCGGGCGGGCTGGGCGCCGGGTCCGGGGCGCCTTCCTCCCTCTCCGGCGCGGAGTGGGCGCGGCTGCGGGGCGGGTTTCTCCGCCGAAAGGTCCAGAAAACCCGCTCGGAATCCGGCAGGAGGCGGCCTCCCGGGGCGGCCGGGAGCGCGCGTCCGCCGGGCCGCGCGGGGTCCCCAGTCCGCCGCCGGGAGGCCGCGCCGCTCCCGCCCAGCCCCGCCCGGCGCGGGAGGAGGGGCTACGAGGGTTTGAAAGCGCACGGGCCGCGCGGGGAGCCCGCCGTTCCCGTTCCCGCCGCCCGCGCCCGGGTCGAATTCCGGCAAATCCCGGCTGGAGGGGCTCCTCCCGCCGCCGCCCGGCAGGAGCGCCCCGAGCCCGCGCGGGCCGGCGGGGCGGAGGCGGCGGCGGCGCCGGGATCGGGGACCCGGGACCCGGGCACCGGACCGCCCCCCGCCGCTCCCCCGCGCCCCCGAGCGGGGCCACGGCCCCCCGCCGCCCGGGCAGCACCGGGGCGGGGCCCGCGTCCCGAAAGGGGCCGGGCGACCCTCCGAGGAAGAACTTGTTGGGGGCGGGTCCCGGCCCGGTCGCCCGGGGCGGCCGCTATTGTCTGCGCGCGCTCGGCGGGGCCGGGCCGGCGGCGGCGGGAGGAGCCCGGGCGGCGGGAGCCCGAGCGGCGGGAGCCGGAGGAGGAGCCGGCGGGCGCGATGCCGGCGGCGGCGGGGGACGGGCTGCTGGGCGAGCCGGCGGCGGGGGGCGGCGGGGCCGGCGAGGACGCGGCCCGCGGGGGAAGTTCGCTGCCCGCCTGGGCGAGCGGGGTGCCCCGCGAGCGGCTGCGCGCCTTCCAGCACCACAAGCGCGTGGGCCCCTACCTGGTGGGCAGCCGCAAGCTGGGCGAGGGCTCCTTCGCCAAGGTGCGCGAGGGGCTGCACGTGCCGACCGGCGAGAAGGTGAGCGGGCGCCGCGCGGGCCGGGGGGCCGGGGGGGGGCCCAGGGCTGCGGGGTCCCGGCTGCGGGGTCCCGGCCGCCCCCGCCCCGCCTTTCCTCTCGGGAGGGAGAGCGAGAGCCCCCCGCGCGCAGGCCCGGCCGCCGGGCTCGGGCCTTCTCCGAAGGGGGCTCTGGAGTCAGTTTGGGGGTGGGGCTCCCCGGGAAGCCGCCCGCGGCCCCTTGGCTCTGGGAGGGCGCCGCCTGGCGGACACCAGCGCGGTTGGGGGGCTCGGCTCCGGGCCTTCGGGGCTGAAGTCGGGGGAGAGGCAGGAGCCGGGGCGGGGGTGCGTGCGCCCTCGTGGGGAGGGAGCCCAGAGCCTGAACCCCCCCCCGGGGCTCCGGGAGGAGCTGGGGGGTCTCCACCGGGGCTCCGGGGGGAGCTGGGGGGTCTCCACCGGGGCTCCGGGGGAGCTGGGGGGTCTCCACCGGGGCTCCGGGGGGAGCTGGGGGGTCTCCACCGGGGCTCCGGGGGAGCTGGGGAAGTTTTCCCGCCGAGGCCCCCGCCCCTCCCCCACTGCCTGCGTGGAGGACCCGCTCCGGCAGGTTCCGAAGTGCACGCCGGCGCCCGGGCTGCGGGGCTGGGAGGGGCGTTCCTCTGCTTCTGCGGGAGGAGAAGGCAAAGGAAGAACCCCCCCCACACCCCCATCTCATCCCCACCCCCACCCCGGGGCCCCGCCTGCAGCCCGGGGACCGGCCAGAAGTTGGTTGGTGTGAACTCTTGCCGGCGGGGCCCAGGGAGACCTGAGCGGTAACATCTGTGCAAAGAAGCCCAGGATGTGATGACTTGTGAGGGGAGCGCGCAGGCCCTGGGTCACCCCGACGGTGAGGCCGCCCCCCCACCGGCGATGCCTCAGGCTTGGAGCCACTTGCCACAAGCTCAGGTCCCCCCAGGCTCCAGGCCTCCAGGCTGGGGTCCTCCCCGGGGGGCCTGGGGTGGTCGCTGCTGTGGCCCAGCGCCCAGGAGGCGGCAGCAGTATGGGGGGCAGGGTGTCTGTGGGCTCCTGGGAGCCCGGGAGTCCTGTGCGGGGACCCCTGGCTACGGTGTGAGGTGCCCGCCCTTCCGCCCGTCCCCACGCTCCCCTGGCTGCGGTTCCCTCCTGGGTCCCCACTGTGCCCAGGAACCCCTTGCTCTGGCGTGCGGGCCTCAGCCTGGCCTTCTGCCCGGTGTTCCTCCAGCCCTTTGTGCGGGAGGGGAGGGGCAGAGCGAGAGCTCGCAGCAGTGCCTCTCGCTGGAATTTCCGTGCAGAAAGGGAGCCACGCTTCAGAGGAGGCGCAGTCACAGGAAACTCAGGCCTCGCTCCAGTCCGGGAGGGAGCAGGGCTGTCCACAGGTGGGTGCCCGGCCCCCGGGACTGCTCCTTCCCGGGGGGCCAGGGCCGGGCCGGCCTAACCCGGGCTCACTGGCTGGTGTGCTGTCTGAGGTCCTGTGGGCAGGGAGGTGGAACTTCATTCCTGTTCCAAACTGTAGGATCCGGCTGCTGTGCAGTTTCCTCGGGAAACTTGGCGAGGGGAGGCGAGGCTTCATGCAGACAGCAGGGGCCGAGGTCCCCGCACATGACCTCCCTGCGGGGCCGGGCTGCCTCTAGCGTCCCCCACTTCCCCAGCGAAAGGTGGGTCCCTCTGGCGCCCGCTCCACCCTGGGGCGGGTTTGTTCCATGACCCGGGGCTGTTGGCACTCAGCGCTCAGTCCCTGCCTGGCGGCCCGGGTTCCAGGGCTCCGTGCTGGGCACACGGGCATGCAGGAAGCTCCTGCCCAGGCGGGGTCGAGATGGGGAGCCCCCTGCAGCCCCAGGTGCTCCCGCCCTTTCTCCCTCCTCGAGTCTTTCTTACGCGATCCATCTGGATCCATCCGGCTTCACCTCGGCCAGGGCGGGCCTGGGCGTGGCTGTGGAATTACCGTGCTGGACCGGGAGGTCGATCCGATCCGGTGAGGGACGGGGTGCTTAGGGCGTAGGAGGAGGCAGCGATTTCCCTGCCGGCTCTTCTCCAGCCGCAGCGCCGTGAGAACCGTGAGAAACCTGGGTCCTTGCTCCCGTAATTGCCAGCTTTCCAGAAACAGTGGGTGTCGCTCCGCCTTTATCTCCCCATCCAGCACCTCTGGTGCTTGGCGAGCAGATCGGGCCGGGCAGGTGGTGGAGATGAAAATGCCCGTGTGCGCCCGTGGCTCTGCCCCGAAGGAGCACCGAGTGCACGAGACACCCCCCCACCACCACCATTTGGGGTGTTGTCTCCTTGAGGCCAAGACAAAGGTGAAGTCACCCTCACGTACCTGCAGCCTTTCAGTCTCTAAAAGGTGAGCTGTGCCCGGCCGGCGTGGCTCAGGGTTTGAGCGTCAACCTATGAACCAGGAGGTCACGGTTTGATGCCCGGGATTGTGGGCTCGATCCCCAGGGCAGGAGGGGGGTGTGTGTGTGCAGGAGGCGGCCGATCAGTGATTCTCTCTCATCATTGATGTTTCCCTCTCTCTCGCTCTCTTTCTCTGAAATCAATTTTTTTTTTTTTTGAAGGTGAGCTATTAAGAGAGGTTTCCCCGGGAGGGATGCTCAGGTGAGCCACGCGGGGGGAGGCCTTGAGTGACGGAACCTGGAGGAAGGGAGAGACGTGTCCCCCAACGGGGTGTACTTTTTGGAGAAAGCACCTCACTTTTCTCCTTTCCTTTTCTAACGGACACAGACCATAGTGGGAGAGGAAGTGAGTCATGGACACTGTAGTAAGAAATAGACGGCCCCAGGCCACCCCTGACAGGATCCAGGGCAAAGAGTTGGAGCCGGGGAAGGAGAGAGAGAGAGAGAGAGAGAGAACTTAGTGCCGGTTTCCAAAAAGACGCCGGCATCCTCCATGGCTTTCGGGGAATTGCTGAGTCCAGGTGACAAAGAGGCGCTTTTCTGGCCTCTGCTGCGGCTGCAGTCTCGTCTCAGCGGTCAGGAGGCCGCCTGTCCCCCCGCTGCCTGCAGGACAGGGCTCTGCCGGCTTCTCCCCGGGGCCTGTTTGTCTGGGGGTCACTCCGGTCTGGAGGGCCTGCTGCGGCTGGGAGAGGAAGGAGCCCGTGGCCGACAGGTTGTGTCCTCCGGCTTTGCGATGAAGCAAGCTCTGCCAATGTGGCTTTAACAGTGAGGAGTTCACTCGGTCATGTGACACTCCTGGTTGGCAGGTTCTCCGTCAGGGCTGAGTGTCTTTGGCTGAGCCCGGGATGATGACTGGAGGAGGGAAAAGGATCAGAAAATCAGATTTTGAAAAGTTTCCTCTGTGGCTTTGAGACCCAGAGCCCAGGGGCCGGGCAGGAGGATCGAGGGGTGACTGCAAGACCCGGAGGGGCTGTGCCTCCCGCCCTGACATGGCTCCTGGTGCCTGCGAAATGCACAGTTCTGGCACGTTTAGGACATAAAAACGTCACCGGCGATCTGTTTTCATTGATTGGAGAGAGAGAGAGAGGAAACATTGATGTGAGAGCGAAATATTGATGAGTTGCCTCCAGTTCACATCCCGACCGGGAATCGAACCCACAGCCCATGTATGTGCCCTGACTGGGCGTTGAACCTGCCACCTCTTGGTGGCAACCAGCGGAGCCCCCAGCCAGAGCTGCTGGCACATTGACCAAGTAATGGACTCCGTGTGGTTGGAAGGGCTCATGGGCGAGCATGTGTGTATCAGGCATGGAGCTGGCGGCCAGCGGGAGCGTAGCCGGGCCCCGTGACCTGCTCCAAGACGGACTGTCTGAGCCGCCAGCTGGGTGTAGGGCATGACCGGTGAAGGTGTTGAGATGTTTTGTTCTAACCTTTGGTTAAAAACAGAGCCTGTTTATTACTTCCATCGGAGCGAGCTGTTTGGGGACTAAAAATAAAAGCGGCTGCTTAGTGAGTCGCTAATAGCGGTGCGTGGCTCACGCCCGCCGCTACCTGGCGTGAAGGAGTTACTAAAAATACCCTCCTCTGCCGGGCAGGAAACACGACTCATTGTAACGTGGCCTTTGGCGGGTCTGTTTTTAGCCGGTGTTTCTGAAACAAACAGGTGCTAAACCCTGTATTTGTATTTGTATTTTTTATGCTGGAAATTGCGGGGTAACAGCTCTGAGGAAGGAGACCTGTGCAGAGAACTGGGGGTTCCCGTCAGCCCTCGGCGGGCTCTTGGCCAGCAGGGCCGGTGGCCTTGGCACTGCCCGCCCCGCCCCCTCTCTCTGAAGTGCTTGTGAGTGACGGTTGGCACTGCCCGTCACGGGGGCTCTTAGTGCTCATAGGCAGCCAGGCCCTCGGACCTCAGGAGGTGCTGAGTGCTGCCCACGGACGGGAGGGCCACCGGGGTCGCTCTGCCGGTGTGGCCCCCGCACGGGCAGGCGCCAGCGCCGGTCACCCTCCCGGAGGTCACCCCCAGAAGGCGGGGGGGGGGCGGCTGTGTCTGCGCCCGGAGATGGGAGGCCGGTGCCCTCTGTAGAGGGGTGAGGGGGGCCAGTGTCATGTACCTGGGAAGAGACACCCGTCCTGATTATTCACGGTAACGGAGCGACCTGCTCTCCTGGCTGTGGAATCCCACAGGTCACCGCGGCCTGGCCTTCTCTCAGCAAACCCCCCCCGCCCCCCGCTCCGCCTGGGCTCCGGCCACGGCCACGTGCTGCCTGGAGTGCCACGCTCTCGGGTGGCGCTGCTGCTGGAGGATGGACATGGGAAGGCGGGACCCCGGGGCCCGGCAGGCTGATGCCTCTACGAGGCGGAGCGCGCGCGGCCTGTCCTTTGCCGTCGCTGCCCGCGCAGCGTGCCGTGTTTGGGGTCCACGCGGGTCCACTAGGTTGCGGGTCTGCCTTTAGATAAACGCGCCCCCGGGAGCCTGGTGGACGGGAGCCCGCGTCTGGTTGTTGGAGAGAAACTTGGAGCTCTGTGCTCGGCGCCTGATGGAGTGGCTCTCGGTGCCGTTCGTCCAGATCCGGCGCCTGATGGAGGGGCTCTCGGTGCCGTTCCCCCCGATCCGGCGCCTGATGGAGGGGCTCTCGGTGCCGTTCCCCCCGATCCGGCACCTGATGGAGTGGCTCTCGGTGCCGTTCGTCCCGATCCGGCACCTGATGGAGTGGCTCTCGGTGCCGTTCCCCCCCCCCCCATCCGGCGCCTGATGGAGTGGCTCTCGGTGCCGTTCGTCCCGATCCGGCGCCTGATGGAGGGGCTCTCGGTGCCGTTCCCCCCGATCCGGCGCCTGATGGAGGGGCTCTCGGTGCCGTTCCCCCCGATCCGGCACCTGATGGAGGGGCTCTCGGTGCCGTTCGTCCCGATCCGGAGAAACGTCCGGAGGAAAGAGCAGGGGCCGGGCTCAGCCCGCGGCCCGCGCTCCCTCCGGGGGTTCCGGCTTCCTCAGGTCGGACGGGTGAGGCTGCAGCTGCTGCTCAGACGGGGGTTTGCAGTAGAACAAGATGCCTTCCTGGGAGCGACACTGAGGCCGGGACGTGTGTCCCAGACGGGCCTCGTGCCGCTGCAGGGAAAGGCTCAGCCGGGCTCCGAGGCATCGCTTGTCTAACTGAACCTTGACCCGGACTGGAGAACGCATCCTGGGAAAGCCGGCCGCTCCGCCAGAGCCGGGTCGGGGAGGCGGCCCTTCTCCCATCTCCATCGAGGTTCACTGAGGCGGACTCAGATCCTGGCCCCTGACCAGCCAGCTTCCCGAGGCTCCCGCTCAGCTCCCCCCACTTCCTCGTTCCAGGTCCCACCCCTGAGGCCCCTCCTCAGCCAGACGGAGCCCCAGGACGTGCAGGTGGGAGGTCTGTCGTGATGAATTCCGATCAGCGGTGCCCTCCGGGGCTGCCGGGTGTGCGAGCGCGTTTCCGTCCAGATCCTCGCTCCCCTCCTACAGGCTCTCCCAGCGCAAAGGGAGTCCTGAAGCTGAGAGTGGATGCGACGGAGCCCCCCCAAGTCCCCACCGCCCCTGCATTAAAGTCAGCTACTGCCCAGTTGGCGTGGCTCAGTGGTTGAACGTTGATCTAGGAACCAGGAGGTCACGGCTCGGTTCCCGGTCAGAGTGCATGCTGGGGTTGCGGGCTCGATCCCCAGTGGGGGGCGTGCAGGAGGCAGCCGGTCCATGATTCTCTCTCATCACTGATGTTTCTCCCTCTCTCCCTCTCCCTTCCTCTCTGAAATCAATGGGGGGAAAAAGAAGAAAGCCTGCAGCCATAAAGTTACATTAGCACAGCGTCACGATTTATGTTTAAGGGTCCCTGTGCACACACACATCAGAGGGAGCGAGTCCGAGCAAGTCCAGGTTTGGGCCCTTTAAGAGGAACACCTGGGACTCCTGCAGCCTCCGGCTCACTCAGCCCCCCTCCCAGCTGGTGTTTACAGCCAGAAGTTACGGGGAGTTCTCTCCTGGCACTGGAACCCTGGGCTGGGGGCCCGGTGTGGGGCCTGGGGGGCCCGGTGTGGGGCCGGGGGGCCCGGTGTGGGGCCGGGGGCCCGGTGTGGGGCCGGGGGGCCGGTGTGGGGCCGGGGGGTCCGGTGTGGGGCCCGGGGGTCGTGTGTGGGGCTGGGGGTCCGGTGTGGGGCCCGGGAGTCCGGTGTGGGGCCCGGGAGTCCGGTGTGGGGCCGGGGGACCCAGGTGTGGGGTCCGGTGTGGGGCCGGGGGGTCTGGTGTGGGGCCGGGGGGGTCCGGTGTGGGGCCGGGGGCCCGGTGTGGGGCCGGGGGGCCAGTGTGGGGCTGAGGGGCCCGGTGTGGGGCTGGGGGGCCAGTGCGGGGCCGGGGGGTCCGGTGTGGGGCCCGGGGGTCGTGTGTGGGGCTGGGGGTCCGGTGTGGGGCCCGGGAGTCCGGTGTGGGGCCCGGGAGTCCGGTGTGGGGCCCGGGAGTCCGGTGTGGGGCCGGGGGACCCAGGTGTGGGGTCCGGTGTGGGGCCCGGTGTGGGGCCGGGGGGGGGCCCGGTGTGGGGCCTGGGGCCGGGGGGCCCGGTGTGGGGCCGGGGGGGCCGGTGTGGGGCCGGGGGCCCGGTGTGGGGCCGGGGGTCCGGTGTGGGGCCGGGGGTCCGGTGTGGGGCCCGGGGGGCCTGGTGTGGGGCCGGGGGGTCCGGTGTGGGGCTGGGGGGCCCGGTGTGGGGCCGGGGGGTCCGGTGTGGGGCCGGGGGGGCCGGTGTGGGGCCGGGGGTGCCGGTGTGGGGCCGGGGGGCCCGGTGTGGGGCCTGGGGGGCCCGGTGTGGGGCCGGGGGGGCCGGTGTGGGGCCTGGGGCCCGGTGTGGGGCCGGGAGGGCCGGTGTGGGGCCGGGAGGGGCCGGTGTGGGGCCGGGGGCCCGGGCTTCTCGGGGGTCCTCTGCAGCCCAGATAACCCTCCCTACTTTTATCCGCCACACGTGGGTTAGGACCAGTCTGCTCCGCGTCCCCCGCTCCCACCTGTGTCCATGTGGCTTCTTCTTCATGTTCTTAGCGGAGGGACTGCTGTTCAGCTAGATTCCAGGCGGTTCTGAGTAACGGTTGTTCTGTAGTTTAGTTGTAATTTTTTAAAAAAAAATTTAATTCTCACCTGAGGATATTTTCCCACTGATTTTAGAGAGAGTGGAAGAGAGGGGAAGACAGAAGTATCGACGTGAGAGAAACATCGATTGGTTGCCTCCTGCAAGTGCCTTGACCAGGGCCTGGGCTGGGGAGGAGCCTGCAACTGAGGTAAATGACCCTGACCGACTCGAACCCGGGACCCTCCGGCCCGCGGGCCGATCCTCTCTCCCCGGAGCCAGGCCGGCCAGGGCTCGTGGTGGTCTGGATGTGGTCTTGGAGGAGGCGAGTCTCAGAAGCTTCTAGGCTTTTCTCTCCGTCACGCTGCAGGTATTCGGTCGGTCCTCTGCCTCTGGCTTCTGGTTTAGTTTCTTTTCTGGAGGGCGCGTGGACATGGTCCGAGTGGCCCCGTCAGACCAGTTTCTCTTCTTTCCTTTTCTCTTGTGTTTTTTTTTTTTTTCTGCTCCCGCCAACCAGAGGGTTTGTCACTGGCCTTGCTGTGTGAGTGGACGGTGTTCCGGGGGCGTCGTCGGCAGAAAGCCCTTTGCGCCGGGCAGGCGTTTCCCCTTCCTTTTCTAACCGTTGCGTCATGATTTAGCCCAGTGGTCGGCACACCGCGGCTCGCGAGCCACCTGCGGCTCTCTGGCCCCTTGAGTGTTCTAACGCCACTTCTTCAACACAGACTCGCCCAGGCCGAGAACCGGCTTCTGCGCACGGGCCACGAAGTCTCCATCGCCCTGTACGTGCGCGCCCGCATGTGGTATTTTGTGGAAGAGCCACACTCAAGGGGCCAGAGAGCCGCATGTGGCTCGCGAGCCGCGGTTTGCCGACCACGGATTTAACCTAATGGTGTCCCGTCCGGAAGCACTGGCTCCGGTTCCTGCCGCCTTCCTGCTGCTCAGCGGCCGTGGGGCCTTCGGCACGGCGGTCACACCCGCACACCAGCCTGTGCCGCAAAATGATGCCCACCGTACCTCGCGGGAACTCACCGGGAGTTTGCCTAAATGTGTACGTGTGTGTTAAATATGCATATGTGTTAAATACGTACGTGTGTGTGTATGTGTAAGGCACACAGTATCATGTGCGGCACACGCGGAGGTGGCGATTGTTCTGTTGGACGCCCACGTTGATGTGTAACCCTTAAGGCAGGCGAACGAGGCTCTCAGGTGCGGAGAAGCGGGTGCCACTCAGCTTATCGCGGTGGCGGAGTTTTATGTTAGGATAAAGGGGTGGTGAGGGAGAAGATTAGGGCGACACTTGTCCCTTCTGCAGTCACCACCTCCCTGGGGACTGGAAGGCCTCAGGACACCCCCACAGGGATGTCTGCATCCCTCGGATGTCTCCCCCCGCCCCCCCCCCCCCGCCTCCGCTTCTGCCCAGCTCAGCGCTGCGGCTCCTGGAGCAGAGTCCTCTGGCCGGGCTGCCCCTGGCTCCCACCCCCTGGTTTCTACTTCCTGCTCTTTCTAGATTTGACTGGACGTCCTTGCATTTCTTTTAAAATATATATTTTTATTGATTTCAGAGAGGAAGGGAGAGGGAGAGAGGGAAACATCCATGACGCGAGAGAATCATGGACCGGCTGCCTCCTGCACATCCCCCACTGGGGATGGAGCCACAACCCGGGCCTGTGCCCTGACCGGGACTTGAGCCAGGGACCCCCTGGCTCCTGGGTCAAGGCTTAACTGCTGAGCCTCACGGGCTGGGCTCAGGGGAGCGGCTGAGTAGACGGTCCATCAGCTTCCAGCTGTGCTCCCTCAGGGTGGTGGTCTCCACTGATGGGTTGGCCCCAGGGCGGGGAAGGGGGTGCGGGGGCGGGGGCGGGGGTGCAGCTGTTCCTGAGGCAGCCACGGGGCCACCTGTCTGGTTTGGCTGCTTTTCAGGGCCCCGAGCTGAAATGTTCTCTCTGGGGAGGAAAGGGCAGGGGGCTGACCGCAGGCAGGTGGTGAGCTGGGGGAGGGGAGGCCCCCTGGGCGAGGGTCCTGCTGTCCAGGTCTGCCCTTGCTCGGCCCGGGGCTCCCTGCCGCTGACCTGGGCGGGGCCGTGGCCTGGCCCTTTGGGTCCCGGGGGTGGAAGTTTGTCGTGGAGTCTCATCGGCCAGTTCCTGGGCGTCCAGTTCTTACCGTGCCCCCGCCCCCGCCCCAGCCCCAAACGTGACTTCATTCCTCTGCCTTCCCGGCCGCGTTGGCTGCCCGGCGTCCTGCGAGGCGAGAACAGAACATCGATGTTTCCTGGGGCGCCTGGGGCGGGACCGCGTCTTGAATGGGAGCTGATTTTGGGGTGCGACGTGTGACGTCAGGGGTTGAGGGCGCACGTCGAAGACCTCTTCGCTGTGGAAGGAAGGTCGTCCGAGGCCCAGGCGGGGAGGGACGGCGGAGGCGGCCGGCCACTTCCTCTCTCCTCACCCGCTCCCTGTCCGCCCGTGACGTCCCTTTAAACCGCGCTTCTCCCCTAAAGCCGAGTCTGGTGCTCGGTGAGGTCTGCTCGCCCCGTGGCCGCTGGCACTGGGGGCGCGCTCCTGGTCCCCGTGGCCGGTGGAGTGGGGTTGGCGAAGTCCCGAGACTCACACGGAGTCCGTGGCTCCTGAGGCTTTGCTCCTGCTTCCTGCCTTCGCCCGTTCCCTCCACGGCCACGCGGCCCGGGGGCCCCGCACGGTGGGGAGCCTGGGGGCAGGGCCAGCCCCCCCCTGAGGCCCCTGTCGGCCTCGGCAGCCCCTGTGGGTTCCACCCCGGCTGCTCTTGGATTCACCTGCCGGCCAGCCCGGTGCCCCTTCCGGTTCGGCTCTCCTGGGCCTCGCCACCCAGGTCCCCACGCGTGGTCCGTCTTCCTCGCTAGAAACGGCCTCTCACCCGCGACCGCCCTGCCAGCACGTGATCGCTCAGCCCCCTATCGCCCGCGGGATCCCGGCGCTCACCCCGTATCTGGGGCGCCCCGATCAGCCCCCTGGGCTGTGTCCTGGTTTCTGTCCCAGCTGGCAAGGTGCGTCCCGGGTGAGTCTGTGGGCTCGCCCCCGAGTTTCCACCGAGCACGAAGCCCATTTTGCTTTCAGCAGAGCTAAGGTCAGCGCCGGGGTCCGGAGTCTCCCTTCCTTGTCCGCACAGTCCGACCAGCGTCAGGCTGGCTCCGTGCGGCTCCCATTGTGTGTGGGGTGTGCGGGGCCCCGTGGCTGCGGCGGGAACACAGGCAAAGGCAAGGAAGCAGGAGCAGAACCCAAGGGGCCGGAGCGATGCGCACGGAGAGCCAGGGCGAGCGCTCCTTTGTGGGGGGTTATCTGTCCCCAATGTTCACGGCCTTGCATTGCCCCCCCCCCCCCCCCCCGGGATCTCTGTTCCCAGGTTTGACTGAAGCCTCTTCTCTGTGTCACTGCCCATGCATCCATCTCCCCTTTGCCGGACCCCCTCCCCCGGGGACCCGCAGGGAGTGGGCCGTGGCACCCTGGGGAGATGCCCAAAGACTGCTGCTTCATACCTGGTCCCCCCCTGGCTTCCGTCCTGTTATTATTTTCACTAGGGGCCCGGTGCACGGAATTCATGCGCTTAGGGGGTGCCCTCAGCCCGGCCTGGGCCCTCTCGCAGTCCGGGAGCCCTCGGGGGATGTCTGACTGATGGCTTAGGCCCACTCCCCGCAGTCGGACATCCTTAGCGCTGCCGTGGAGGTGGGAGAGGCTCCCGCCACCTCCGCTGTGCTCGCCAGCCGTGAGCCCGGCTTCTGCCCCCTGGTGGTCAGTGCGCGTCACAGCAGCCGGTTGTTCCGCTGTTAGATTTGCATATTAGCCTTTTATTGTAGAGAATTGTTTTTAAATATATTTTATTGACTCTGGAGAGAGAGGAAGGGAGAGGGAGAGAGAGAGAAACATCTATGATGAGAGTGACTCATTGACCGGCTGCCTCCTGCACGCCCCACACAGGGCATGTGCCCTGACCGGGAATCGAGCCATGACCTCCTGGATCATAGGTCGATGCTCAGCCACTGAGCCATGCCGGGCGGCTGTTTCTATTATTAATAACCAGCTAATTACCAGGGCTTCGTAACCAGTTTAATAAATAAAAGCATTGCCTCCACCTGGAAAGGGTCTCGCGTTTCTTCTTTCAAACACCGACCGATTGTCGCCTTCAGGCAGGGCTGCTGGGTGGGGACCCGGCGCCTCCTGAGAAGGAGGCGTCCCCTCTGGGAGCCCGGCGGGTCCGCGGTGCCCTGGGGCGGCTGCAGCTCCTGGCGCTCAGGAGGAGCCGCTGCCTTGATTCCAGAGCACACAGTGGGGGCCGTGGGGGCCGGGTGTCCACCCTGAGCAGCCCCCCAGGGGTGTTTCTGTGTCCGGCGCCGGCAGGCCCTCTCCGCGGAGTTCTAGACGCCTCGGAGCCAGGGCCCCGGTCAGTCAGGTCTGTCAGCCCGTGTTGGGGATCCTAAGTCACCCTCTTCCTGTCCGCTCTCCCACCCTGCGGGTGCTCCTCTCAGACCCTGGCTGCCACTGAGCCACTGCCACACACTGACCCACGGCCCGGGCGTCTCAGCAGCAGCCGAGTGAGGTAGAGATTTGGAAATTCTGCTTTTAAAGTGACCGGTGTGGAGCCCGGCTGGTGTGGCTCAGGGGTTGAGGTTCGACCTATGAACCAGGAGGTCACGGTTCAATTCCCGGTCAGGGCCCAGGCCCGGGTTGCAGGCTCGATCCCCAGTGGGGGGCGTGCAGGAGGCAGCCGGTCCATGATTCCCTCTCATCATGGATGTTTCTCTCTCCCTCTCCCTTCCTCTCTGAAATCAGTAAAAATACTAGAAATAAATTAAATGGCCAGTGTGGGAAGTCAGATAACTTGTCTCGCTCTGGTTCTTGTTGGTTCCATTGAGTTACCGGCTGCAGCTGTTTACCCGCCGGGCAGCCAGGGCGCGAAGCAGCTCGGCTGTGGGTTCGAGTCCGGGATGGGTGCTGTGGCCCACTGGCGCCCGGGGGCGTGTCTCTCTGCGCCAAGGGCTTCCCTCGCGCTGAAGGGAACCGGAAGGACCTTCCCAGGGCCGGGGGCTGAGGGAGAGAGGCCGGCAGTCCTTGCTCAGTGCTTTATCGGGGGTTGTGGGGGGGGGATGCTCCGTCGGAGAGCTCTGCGGCTGGAGACCGCCGGCCGCACGTGGGCCTTTTTATCGGCTTTCACCCTGAGCGGTCGAGGAGACAGGGCCTCGTCCAAATGGCTCCTCCCTTTTCTGTTTATGGCAGCTCAGCTAGACCATGTAGGTCGCTCAGGGGCCCCCGCCACGTGGATGTGTACACAGCTCTCCGTGCCCCACGGGTTGGTGGACTGAGGGGTCTGCACCCCGAGACCCCTGTCGATTCCAACAGGAGCGTTTAATGCTCTGTGTGCTGTCAGTCTCTCCCTTTTAAATACATTTTTATTGATTTCAGAGAGGAAGGGAGAGGGAGAGAGAGAAGCATCCACGATGAGAGAGAATCACGGACCGGCTGCCTCCTGCACGCCCCACACTGGGGACGGAGCCCACACCCCGGGCCTGTGCCCTGACCGCCTGGTTCATAGGTCGACACCCAACCACTGAGCCACGCTGGCCGGGCCCGATCCATCTTGTCTTTATTTAAAGATAAAAGTGTCTTTTTAAGAAAATCTTCACCTGCCCTAGCTGGTTTGGCTCAATGGACAGGCAGGGGTCCTCAGACTACGGCCGCGGGCACATGCGGCCGCCGCGGACATGGATCCGGCCGCGGGTGTTTCTGCCGCCGCTCCCCGTCCTGCTCAGCAGCCGACTCGTCCCGGGCCAATCAGTGTTTCTCTCTCATCATCGATGTTTCTATCTTTCTCTCCCTCTCCCTTCCTCTCTAAAATCAATAAAATATATTTAAAAAAAGAACATCCTCACCCGAGGACGGATGGATACGTATTTAATGTCTAGAAAAGTTTACGACGTCCAGCAGCAGCTGAGGTTCAGCAGGAAGGCAGGTGCCGGAGGGGAAGCCCCTCGGGGCCGTGACCCCGGGCCGTCTCGTCGCCGCCTCGTTCCACTCGGGGGTGTAGGCGAGTCTCCCCATCAGACCCGGGGCTCTCTTCCTGTCACTGCGATGGAGAGGAGTTTACGGGGTGAAAGACTGAGCGCCGCACCCCTCGCCTCTGCTGAAGCCCTGAGCCCCAGCCCCTCAGCACGCGCCTGCCTCGGAGCTGGGCCCCCCTCGAGAGCTGATCCAGTTCAGCGAGGTCCCTCGGTGAGCCCCGGTCCCCGCGGCCTGGTGTCCCGAGAAGGCGAGGACAGGAGGACGCAGACTTGCACAGAGGGAGGCCCCGGGGGGGGGGGGGGGGACGGGGACAGGGCAGCGCCTGCACCTCAGAGAGGGGCCTGCCTCGTCCACGCCGGGACCTCAGACGCGCAGCTTTGGGCCGAGAAAAGGAAGTCCCGTTTGCTCGGGCCCCGCCTGTGGCCGCCCTGGCCCAGTCACACCTGGGAGAATGGGAGAAGTTCATGAACGGCATTGACAAACGGCTTTTTTTTTTTTTTTTTTTAACGAATCACGTGCTTGGTGCATGGTTTTACCGGGCGATTGCCAGGCAGCCCGCCCCGGGCACACGTGGGTGCAGATGCGCACACGCCTCCCGCCCGTCCCGTGTCCCCTGCCCGGGGATCCCCGCCCCTCCCACGTGCTCTGTCTGCGGCCGGCTTGGGGCCGAGGGGTCCCGCGGGGTCCGGGTTCCCAGCAGCAGGAGGGAGGCCGGGAGGATTTATGGGGTCGTGGCGGGGTCACTAACTCTGCTTTCACACATGACGCCAGAGATGCCCGTGTGTGTGTGTGTGTGTGTGTATTTAACATATATTTGTTAACATATATTTAACATAACATTGATTTCAGAGCGGAGGGAGCGGGAGGGAGGGAGCCTCAGTGATGAGAGAGAGTCGTTGATTGGCGGCCTCCTGCAGGCCGGCGGGCGGAAGTGCCCTCGAACAAACCCCAGCAGGTGGGGAGAGACCTCCCTGAGGAGCAGGGACGGCCGGCCCTGTTTGGGTGCGGGGCTGAAGGGGGTGGTGGGCTCTGACGTGCAGTGTGTGGGGGACCCGTGTGGAAGGTCCCCAGCACCCGGCCCGAGGTGGAGGGCTGGTGAGGCTTCCTGTGCGCGGGCACAGCTGTTCCTTCCACCCCGTCCTGGCACCACGACCTCTGGCCCTCCCGGGCCCTGGCCCTCCCGCTGCTGATCCGCGGAGGCTTTCCTTAGCGTCCCAGTGGCTAGAGCGTCGGCCCTCGGACTAAAGGGTCCCGGGTTCGATTCCGGTCAAGGGCTTGTCCCTTGGTTGCAGGTCCCCGGCCCTGGCCCCGGTCAGAGTGTGTGCAGGAGGCAGCCAGTCGACGTGTCTCTCTCACATCGATGTCTCTCTCTGTCTCCCCCCCCCCCCTACTCTCTCTAAAATCAATGGGAAAATACCCTGGAGTGAGGACTCACCGGGGAAATAAAAAGGTTGGGCCAAAACCGGTTTGGCTCAGTGGATAGAGCGTTGGTCTGCGGACTGGAGGGTCCCGGGTTCGATTCCGGGCAGGGGCATGTACATTGGTTGTGGGCACATCCCCAGTGGGGGGCGTGCAGGAGGCAGCTGGTCGATGTCTCTCTCTCATCGATGTTTCTGGCTCTCTATCCCTCTCCCTTCCTCTCTGTGAAAAATCAATAAAAAAATATATATATATATAAATAAAAAGGTTGGAATATTCTGGTCTTTGCTGATGTTGGGGCTCCCCGCTCCCCCCCCCCCCGCCGTGCTCTCTGGGTGCCCGTGAACGGTCAGGCGTGACCTTTGCCCGCGGGGCCTGACAGAGCTGTGTTCTCGTGTCCCCCCAGGTGGCCATCAAGGTCATCGACAAGAAGAGAGCGCGGAAGGACACCTACGTCACCAAGAACCTGCGGCGGGAGGGGCAGATCCAGCAGATGATCCGCCACCCCAACATCACGCAGCTGCTCGACATCCTGGAGACGGAGAACAGCTACTACCTGGTCATGGAGCTGTGCCCCGGCGGCAACCTCATGCACCGCATCTACGAGAAGAAGCGGCTGGAGGAGGCGGAGGCGCGCAGGTACATCCGGCAGCTCGTCTCGGCCGTGGAGCACCTGCACCGGGCCGGCGTGGTGCACAGGTGAGGCGGCGCGGCGGCCGGGCCGCGTCCTCGCCGCGAGGCTCGAGACCCGTCTGCATCTGTTCCAGGGGGTGGTTCTGTGAGCCGGGTCTGAAGGCAGAGGGCCTGGGTGTGCATCCCGGCGCGGCCCGTTAGGAGTTGTGGGGCCCGGGTTACGGGGCGTAACCACTCTGACCTCGGCCTCTTCTCTGAAACGGGAGCAGCGATGGTGCTCGGCGCGCGGTGGGTGTCGGGTAATGTGTGGACGGCGATGGGTTAATGTGTGCAGAAGGCGTGGGACATAGTAATCGACGTGGAAGCGCTGGTTGCTGGTCTTGTTATTTGCAAAATACTGAGACGCGCTGCTCGGGGCCGAGGAGGCCTCGGGGTTAAGGCGGCCGGAGGCTGCTGTCCAGCGTGCAGGCCGGGCTGGCGCTGCGTTCGCTTTGTGTGGTGGCTGCTCAGCAGCTGTTTTCTTCAGTTAAATCAGATCTCCGTTGGAATTGGGAACTTGCTCCCGAAAGCGAGGGGTGCTCCCTGTCCCAGCCAGCCTCGCAAGCAATGATGATGAAAACCAGACGTTAAGAACACGCTGTTTTGCCCTGGCTGGTGTGGCTCAGTGGGTAGAGCGTCGGCCTGTGGGCTGAAGGGTCCCGGGTTCGATTCCGGTCAAGGGCATGTACCTTGGTTGCGGGCACGTCCCCAGTGGGGGGTGTGCAGGAGGCAGCTGATCGATGTTTCTCTGTCATTGATGTTTCTAACTCTCTATCCCTCTCCTTCCTCTCTGTAAAAAATCAATAAAATATATTTTTAAAAAAATAACCTCAAGTGAGGGTTAAAGGGCTTTAAAAAATCTTTATTGTTGAAAATATGACATCTGTCCCTTCCCCCTCCCCCCATTGACCCCTTCTAACCTGCCCCCCCGACCCCAGGCCCTCACCACCCCATTGTCTGTGTCCATGGGTCATGCGTGTGCGTACAAGTTCATGGGTTGATCTCTCCCCCCTGCCCTCCCCGCCTCCCATGGGGCGATGCTGTGCTCGTATGTCGTGCTCAGCATCACCCAGGGGCCCCTTCCGAGAGAGGACCCCCGTGCCCGGCATGGTCTCCCCAGGACTGTTTCAATGTCGTTGCAAGGCCAAGCTTTAGAACCGTGCCCATCCTACACAGAAAGGGGAAAGGCCCCGCCCCGCCCCCCCCCCCCCCCCCCGGACCAGCTGGACACTGGGCCCCGGGCTCCCACGCCGGCGTTCACTTGGGCGGGGGGCCGTGCGGTCTCACTTCCCCGTGTCAGGGTTGCCTGAGATCCTCTGGGTTTTAAACCTAACGAGGTCCCCCCCCCCATTTCTCAGCCGTGCTCCCCAGCGGGGCCGGCGTCTGCTGGTTTGCTTCTTGTACACAGAGCTCGACTCGGAACACCCATCATGTGTTGGTGCCGCTAATCTGAGAATTACTCATCTGTTCATTCGCGCTAACGAAGGCCAATCAGGCTGCGCGGACGGAACGGAACCGGGCCCCACAGCACTGCGCCCCGGGCGGAGGGGACGGCCCAGCCGGGAGGGGCCCCGGATCAAAGGGGCGGCAGGCTGAGCCGGCCGTGTCAGAGCGACCTCATTCATTCACCCGCGTGGGAAGGCAGGGCCGTGCCGGGAGGAAGCGGGGGGCCTTGTTCTGGGGCCTGAGGAGCAGCCGCACAGCCTGTACCGTCCCGTCCGAACAGGTTCCTTTGGCTTGTGGGTTTCTTGGCGGGATGGCGGGCGGGCGGGCAGGAGGGAGTGGAGGTCAGGGCTTCTCTCTGGAGGCGCTGGGCACAGAGACCGAAGGTTTTGTGTGTAACTGGGTTTTTATTTTTTACATTTTTATTGATCTCAGAGAGGAAGGGAGTGGGAGAGAGAGAAACATCAGTGATGAGAGAGAATCACGGACTGGCTGCCTCCTGCACGCCCCACACTGGGGATCGAGCCCAGCAACCCAGGCATGTGCCCTGACCGGGAATCGAACCGTGACCTCCTGGTTCATAGGTCGACGCTCAACCCCTGAGCCACGCCGGCCGGGCTGACTGGGTTTTTAAAATGGGATGGGATGTGAGACCTGACCCAGCTCTGCTCACAGCTCTGTGGGTCGGGGTGCACGGTGGTCAGTGTGTTGACCCTGGGCCGGACTGGCTGCGCCCACACTACAGCTTGCCACTCTAAAGCTGCACCGGGCAGCCTGGCTGGCGTGGCTCCGTGGTAGAGCGTCGACCTATGAACCAGGAGGTCACGGTACGATTCAAGGTCGGGGCATACGCCCGGGTTGCGGGCTCCATCCCCAGTGTGGGGCGTGCAGGAGGCAGCCGGTCAGTGATTCTCTCTCATCACTGATGCTTCTCGCTCTCGCCCTCTCCCTTCCTCTCTGAAATCAATAAAAATCTATTTTTAAATCTATTTTAAAAATCAATAAAAATGGAGCCCGTTTCCTAGTCGGGAGGACAGTGTTCTCCCCCTTTCAGGGCAGTTGGGGGGTGGGGCGTCCTCTCTGGGGAGGGGAGGGGAGGGGAGGGGAGGGGAGGCGCACGGTGGGCCGAGGCCACGCGCTCCCCTTCCTGCCGTCAGGAGCCAGGGCGGTCATTGCCGGCCTCTAGGAGCCCTGACGGACAGCCGGAGGGTAACGGGCTCGCTCTGCGCCCCCAGGAGCGGGCGGGTTACGCAGTGGGCGGGCGGAGTGACTGCCAAAGGGTTTCATCTTCCTCCTCTGATGCCTCTCCCCCCCCCTTATCCCCCCCATATTCCCCGCTCTGCGCGCTCTGTGGCCCGCCTCCCGCTGACAGCTCCCGCTCACGTGGTCCAAGCCGCCCGCCCGCCCGCCCGCCCGGGTCTCCCGGGGGCTGTACCCTGTCGGCCGCGGAGTCTGGGCCTCACGTCTCACGCGCTTCCCCAGCGTTTGTTCCGAACACGGGCCTCCTGTCGCGCCTTCGGGGTCCCAGGCTGCCGGGAAAGAGGGTTAATTTGTGGACGAGCCGGGCCGCCCCGACGGGAACGTGCTGCTTGGGAGCCAGGCTTCCCGCGATGGCAGCCTGGGCTGCGCTGGCTCGTGTGTGTGTGTGTGTGTGTGTGTGTGTGTGTGTGTGTGTGTGTGTGCGCGCGCGTGTTCATGTGTGTGAGGGTGTGCGTGCGCGTGTGTGAGGATGTGCATGTGTGTGAGGGTGTGTGTGTGAGCGTGAGCACCGGATATGCCTGAATAGAAGGTCGGGGCTGTAATGTGCCTTCGGAAAAGAGGACGAGCCCCGAGAGCTGGGAAGTGTCTGTGTGGACGGCACGGCGTCAGTGACCTCATCTTCAACAGCCAAGGGGGAGCCAGAGACACGCTAACCCTGACGCGCTGTCACCTGCCGCTTGGACTCCACACACGGACGTCAAATGTTATCTGTGTTCAGTTTTAAAAAACGTTCCAGTTGATTTTAGAGGGAGAGGAAAGGGGAGGGGGAGAGCTAGAAACATCCGTGATGAGAGAATCATGGACCTCCTGCCTGGGCGCGGCCCCACACGGGATGGAGCCCGCAACCCGGGCCTGTGCCCTGACGGGACTCGAACCCGGACCTCCTGGTTCTGGGCTGACGCTCAGCCCCGGAGCACGCGGCCGGGCTGTGTTCGGTTCTTTTAAAGCTGCTCCCCCGAGTCTGTTGTTCTCTCCGGCGGTGCTGCCCACCGGCTCGCCGCGCGGCCACGGTGCAGCCCGACCGCTCAGGCCGCGCTCTCTCCGAACCCGGTTCGGGTTCACTCCCAGGGTCAGCGTCCGTCCCCCTTCTTCCGGAATCTTCTGGGACGTGCTGCGCCCCGGGCGCCTCGCCCTCTCCGCGGTCCCCCGGCTGTTGGGGGTGCGGCAGTGACCTCCGAGGGACGCCGTGGGCGTGCCCGTGGCTCAGCCCCGTGCCCGCAGGAGCGGCTTCCGTCACGGCTGAGCGCCGTTGCTTCTGTCGTTTCAGAGACTTGAAGATAGAGAACCTGCTGCTCGACGAAGACAACAACATCAAGCTGATCGGTACGGCTCTGGTTTCTGAGTGAGGTCACCCTTCGAGTGTTTGCTGCCCGTGGCCGCCGGTTTATTCCCGGGTTCCTGACGAGAAACGGACTCCGGGTCTGTTCTGGTCCCCAGACAGCCCTACATCGCCGCCCCTGCCTCCACCTGCGAAGCACGGCTTTGACCGGAAGAGGAGTTTTAAAATAATCTGTGTGTATAAAAGCCTACGCAGCTGTTAGGACAGTCAATGGACGGCCGGTCGACCGGTCACTGTGACGCACACTGACCACCAGGGGGCAGACGCTCAACGCAGGAGCTGCCCCCTGGTGGTCGGTGCACTCCCACAGCCAACCTCCTGCGGCCGGTGGCCAGCAAACCTCCCACAGCCCCTCCCCCCGGCCAGCCGGCCCCTGATCGGCCAAGATTGGGACCAGGCGAGATGGCCCCGAACGGCCCCAATTGCCGGCCAGGTCGAAGGACCCCCCCCCCCCCCCCCGCCCCGCCCCGTGCATGACTTCATGGACCAGCCTCTGGTTTAAACATAACTAGGGAGGCAGCGTGCTGTGGAGTGGCCGTAAACGAACGCCACAGCCCCAAGTTTCAGCTTCGGCTCGAGCTCAGGTGGATCGGACTTTGTGGTTATTTTATTCGGATTAACCGCGAGCCTTCGTAACGGGAGGGGGTGTCTGGTTGGGAGGTGCTGCCGTGGCGTAGCCATGCCTGGCTCCCCTCGTCGGTGAACGCCGGCACCGGGAACCGGGGAACGCAGTCTCCCTTCTCTGTTTTTGGGGAAAAAATAAATATATTTTTATTGGTTTCAGAGAGAAAGGGAGAGAGAGAAACATCCATGAGGAGAGAGAATCATGGAGCAGCTGCCTCCTGCCCGCCCCCTGCTGGGGATGGAGCCCACACCCAGGCCTGTGCCCTGACCGGGAATCGAACCCTGACCTCCTGGTTCTAGGTCAACGCTCAACCGCTGAGCCACGCCCTCGTCTGGCCAGGATGCTCAGGCTGGTTTTCAAACGGGAAGCATTTCCGTGTGGAGCTGAGGGTGACTTTTCTTATAAAAAAGTCCCTCCCCTGTCCACCCCTCAGTGCCCTGCAGGGCGGGGCCGGGGCGGCCTGGGCCCTGCGAGCAGGTCTCCTCCCGCTTCCGAGACTGCTCCTGGGGGCCTGGGCCAGGTGAGGGGGCCTGGGCCAGGTGAGGGGGGCCTGGGCCTGGTGAGGGGGCCTGGGCCAGGTGAGGGGGGCCTGGGCCAGGTGAGGGGGCCTGGGCCAGGTGAGGGGGCCTGGGCCCGGTGTGGGGGGCCTGGGCCCGGTGAGGGGGGCCTGGGCCAGGTGAGGGGGGCCTGGGCCAGGTGAGGGGGTCTGGGCCAGGTGAGGGGGTCTGGGCCGGGTGAGGGGGCCTGGGCCGGGTGAGGGGGCCTGGGCCAGGTGAGGGGGGCCGGGGCCAGGTGAGGGGGGCCTGGGCCAGGTGAGGGGGCCTGGGCCAGGTGAGGGGGCCCTGGGCCTGGTGAGGGGGCCTGGGCCGGGTGAGGGGGGACTGGGCCAGGTGAGGGGGCCTGGGCCAGGTGAGGGGGCCTGGGCCCGGTGAGGGGGGTCTGGGCCAGGTGAGGGGGGCCTGGGCCAGGTGAGGGGGCCGGGGCCAGGTGAGGGGGCCTGGGCCAGGTGAGGGGGGCCTGGGCCAGGTGAGGGGGTCTGGGCCAGGTGAGGGGGTCTGGGCCGGGTGAGGGGGCCTGGGCCGGGTGAGGGGGCCTGGGCCGGGTGAGGGGGGCCGGGGCCAGGTGAGGGGGGCCTGGGCCAGGTGAGGGGGCCTGGGCCAGGTGAGGGGGGCCTGGGCCAGGTGAGGGGGCCTGGGCCAGGTGAGGGGGGCCTGGGCCCGGTGAGGGGGGCCTGGGCCAGGTGAGGGGGCCTGGGCCCGGTGAGGGGGGCCTGGGCCAGGTGAGGGGGGCCTGGGCCAGGTGAGGGGGTCTGGGCCAGGTGAGGGGGTCTGGGCCGGGTGAGGGGGCCTGGGCCGGGTGAGGGGGCCTGGGCCAGGTGAGGGGGGCCTGGGCCAGGTGAGGGGGGCCGGGGCCAGGTGAGGGGGGCCTGGGCCAGGTGAGGGGGGCCTGGGCCAGGTGAGGGGGCCTGGGCCAGGTGAGGGGGTCTGGGCCGGGTGAGGGGGCTTGGGCCGGGTGAGGGGGCCTGGGCCGGGTGAGGGGGGCCGGGGCCAGGTGAGGGGGGCCGGGGCCAGGTGAGGGGGGCCTGGGCCAGGTGAGGGGGGTCTGGGCCAGGTGAGGGGGGCCTGGGCCAGGTGAGGGGGCCTGGGCCGGGTGAGGGGGCCTGGGCCAGGTGAGGGGGCCTGGGCCAGGTGAGGGGGGCCGGGGCCAGGTGAGGGGGGCCTGGGCCGGGTGAGGGGGGCCGGGGCCAGGTGAGGGGGGCCGGGGCCAGGTGAGGGGGGCCTGGGCCAGGTGAGGGGGGGCCGGGGCCAGGTGAGGGGGGCCTGGGCCAGGTGAGGGGGTCTGGGCCGGGTGAGGGGGCCTGGGCCAGGTGAGGGGGTCTGGGCCGGGTGAGGGGGCCTGGGCCGGGTGAGGGGGCCTGCGGGTGCTGGCGGGGCCTGGGCCAGGTGAGGGGGGCCGGGGCCAGGTGAGGGGGGCCTGGGCCAGGTGAGGGGGCCTGCGGGTGCTGGCGGGGCCCGGGCAGGAAGGGGCCAGGTGAGGGGGTGGCTGAAGGAGGAGGTAACCTCCGAACACACACCTCTCGGAGGGCCGGCCGGTCCCCGTGGGGTTCGGGCTCTTCACCCCCGCCCTGAGCTGGAGACTTTCGGAACCTGGTGGAGTGTCCGGGCTCTGCCCAGACGGGGTTGGAAAATCCCTTCCGTCACAGCCTCCCCCGCGGACGGCCGGAGGGCTCCGTGGTCGCGTGTGGTAACGTCACGGACTCGTCCGTGGGCCGCCTCCCGAGTTTCCCACCGCGTCCGATAGCCGTCTGTCCGCCCTTTGCAGACTTCGGACTGAGCAACTGTGCGGGGATCCTGGGCCACTCGGACCCGTTCAGCACGCAGTGCGGCAGCCCCGCCTACGCCGCGCCCGAGCTGCTCGCCAGGAAGAAGTACGGCCCCAAAATCGACGTCTGGTCCATGTGAGTCCCCAGCTCGGGAGCGAGCGCCCTCCTGGGTCTCGTCTGCGCGGCCCCTCCCTTCGGAATCGACGCCTGAGTGTGTGAGGAGAGCGTTTGGAGTAGAGGCTCTGGGACAGACGTCCAATGGTTCTTTTTATAAAATATACTTCTATTGATGTCAGAGAGGAAGGGAGAGGGAGAGAGAGAAACATCAATGATGTGAGAGAGTCATGGATCGGCTGCCTCCTGCAGGCCCCACGCTGGGGATGGAGCCCGCACCCTGGGCCTGGGCCCTGACCGGGAATCGAACCCTGACCTCCTGGTTCCTAGGTCGACGCTCAACCCCTGAGCCCCGCGGGCGGGCTTTAGGGCAGCTCTCAGAGGTGCAGACGCCTCTGCGGTCATCCAGTGCCGGGCCCACAGCTGCTCTGTGTGATGCTGAGGTTCTAGAAGGTTCTGGAAAGGGTCAGAACAGGCAGGCTGCCCAGCCCTGCCCTCCCCGTCCTGCTCTCGAGGCTCACTCTGCTCTCGCGCTCTCTCTCAGAGGCGTGAACATGTACGCCATGCTGACCGGGACCCTGCCCTTCACCGTGGAGCCCTTCAGCCTGCGGGCTCTGTACCAGAAGATGGTGGACAAGGAGATGAACCCGCTCCCCACCCAGCTCTCCACAGGTAACGCCCCGCTGCCCACCGCGGGGCCTCAGACGGGGGCCCCGGCCGCGGGGCCTCAGACGGGGGTGAGGTCTCCCCCAGAGCGGAGACTGGTCTCCAGTGCCTGGGTCTCCCAGCTCTGGAAGGCCACGCGGCCACCTCTCCTGCTCCCTCGCCTTCCCGTTAGAATTCCGGCCCCATCCCTCCGGCCCCTCCACCCGCAGAAAAGGCTCCTGGAGCCTCCTGCCGGCGCCATTGCTTTAAAGCCCACCCGCTCAGTGTCGCCTGAGAAGCATTTGTAATCGCGCCCTGCTGTGTCCATCCGTCCTCCGCCCGGTCCCCGTGAGGGAGTGCGGGTTTGAGGGGGGCCTGTGGTTGGTTTTGCTCTGAGGTCTGAGGGACAAAGGCTGTGAGACACGGGTTCCGGCCGGGGAGACGCACCGTCGGGTGTGGGCGGTACTCCCCCACGTCGGCGGTTCCGGTCCAGCAAACAGGTCGTCCCGGGGTCTGGTTTCAGATCCGGTAAGTGATACGGTGCAGTCTTTGTTCGGGTCACAGTTCAAGTTCCCGGCCTCAGGTTGGTGTTGACGAGCATGGGATTGGCTCCTTGGAATAAGCTCAGCTTTTTTAGTCACAGGAGGTGAGGCGTGCGACTGAAATAAACAACTATTCCGTTTCAACTTGTGAAAAATCAATCGTTAAAAGATAGCATTTCTTTTTTTTTTTTTTTTTTTCACAGAGAGAAAGAGAGAGGGATAGAGAGTTAGAAACATCGATGAGAGAGAAACATCGATCAGCTGCCTCCTGCACACCTCCTACTGGGGATGTGCCCGCAGCCAAGGTACATGCCCTTGACCGGAATCGAACCTGGGACCTTTCAGTCCGCAGGCCGACGCTCTATCCACTGAGCCACACCGGCCAGGGCAAGATAGCATTTCTTTTACGGCTGTTCTGTATGTTGCCCTTGAGCGTATAAGCATCCATGAAGCTGACCCTGAATTTGTTTGCAAAATGGAATCCCCGCGGAAAAGCGCGCTGGTCTGAAGTGACCTGGTTTGTCCACACTCGCACCTCCGCCGGGGAGATGGGGGGGTGGGCGGGGGGCGCGGAGGCGTCACCTATGCGGGAGGGAGGTCGTGCTCGGGGGAGATGGGTGCAGCTCGGAGTTAGCAAATGCTGACAGATCCTTACGTGTAGGTTTAGAGCTTTCAGAAACGCTGGGGTGCCGCCACGCACAGTAGGTGCAGCCTCCATTCCCCCCGGGCTTCTGGTCCCTCAGTTCCTCCGCGAGGCGTGTCCTGCGCCAGCGCTGGGCGAGGAACGTGCCAGGCGCCAGGACAGCAGGAGACGGGACGGACTCCTCCCCTGCACAGAGCTCACCTGCAGCGGGGAGGCAAACACACCTAAACGGACAGGCGGGAGGTCGGTGGTGCGAGAAAATCAGGCACGTCGGGATACGGAGCTCGACAGTGAAGATGGTTACTTGTTTTTAAAATAGTTTATTCACGACCTGGGACACGAACCAGGACGTGAAACAAGTCGCTTCGAGTTCACCCAGCGCTTTGCAGAGCTGGCGTCGCCTTGGCCGGTGGACTCATGCCACGTGGGCCTGGGGTCCTGGGCCTGAGTGCTGCCCGGCTCAGTGCGGGGGCCACGGGGCGGCCGTGGGGAGTCGGGGGCCTCGGGGCGGCCGTGGAGAAGGCTTTGGAAGAAAGGACCGGGAAGAACACGCCTCCCTGGCTTCCCGAGCCTCCGCTGTCACGCGGGGCGGCCACGTTGGAGGGTCTGGTTCCGGGCCCTGACCCCTGCTCCTCCAAGAACTGCTCGGGGACCTGCCGTGAGCGGAGCATGTCCTCGGTGCTCTCCCCTCCCTTCGAGTGGGGACCTGGGACATCGCTGAGCTCGCTCAGAGGGTGGCACAGGGGCACCAGGCAGTCCTAGATGCCGTGAACTTGTGGCCCCGGAGAGCCAGGGGTGGCTCAGGGCTGCGGTGGCTGGTGGGGGGGTGGCGGGCCCCTGCCTGAGTCTCCGTGGCGTCTGCCTCCTCCTGTAACCGGGTGTCTGGGCCGAATGCCTCCACAGGAGCCGTCAGCTTCCTGCGCTCGCTGCTGGAGCCCGACCCCGTGAAGAGGCCCAACATCCAGCAAGCGCTGGCCAACCGCTGGCTGCACGAGAGCCACACGGGTCGGGTGCCCTGTGTCACCTACCCCAACAGGTAAGCCCCGCCAATCACCTGCCCAGCAGGTAGGGCCGCCCATCACCTCCCCAACAGGTAAGCCCCGCCCATCACCTCCCCAGCAGGTAGGCCCCACCCATCACCTGCCCAGCAGGTAGGCCCCGCCCATCACCTCCCCAGCAGGTAGGCCCCGCCCATCACCTCCCCAGCAGGTAGGGCCGCCCATCACCTCCCCAGCAGGTAGGCCCGCCCATCACCTCCCAACAGGTAGGCCCGCCCATCACCTCCCCAGCAGGTAGGCCCCGCCCATCACCTCCCCAGCAGGTAGGCCCCGCCCATCACCTCCCCAGCAGGTAGGGCCGCCCATCACCTCCCCAACAGGTAGGCCCCGCCCATCACCTCCCCAGCAGGTAGGCCCCGCCCATCACCTCCCCAGCAGGTAGGCCCCGCCCATCACCTCCCCAGCAGGTAGGCCCCGCCCATCACCTCCCCAGCAGGTAGGCCCCGCCCATCACCTCCCCAGCAGGTAGGCCCCGCCCATCACCTCCCCAGCAGGTAGGGCCGCCCATCACCTCCCCAACAGGTAGGCCCCGCCCATCACCTCCCCAGCAGGTAGGCCCCGCCCATCACCTCCCCAGCAGGTAGGCCCCGCCCATCACCTCCCCAGCAGGTAGGCCCCGCCCATCACCTCCCCAGCAGGTAGGCCCCGCCCATCACCTCCCCAGCAGGTAGGCCCCGCCCATCACCTCCCCAGCAGGTAGGGCCGCCCATCACCTCCCCAGCAGGTAGGCCCCGCCCATCACCTCCCCAGCAGGTAGGCCCCGCCCATCACCTCCCCAGCAGGTAGGGCCGCCCATCACCTCCCCAGCATGGCGCATGGGCCTTCAGGGTATACCGTTCACCATCCCCTCCACCCCTGTCTGTGGCCTTTTCCCGAATGGGAAGTCGGGGAATGACCGCTGGGTTGTCCTCCCGTCTGGGCGCCCCTCCGGCCCGGGGTGGGGGCGGGGAGCTGACGCGGCCCGTCCCGCAGGATCTCGCTGGCCGACCTGAGCCCCAGCGTCGTGCTGCACATGACCCAGACGCTGGGCTACAAGAACAGCGACGTGGTCAACACGGTGCTGGCCAACCGCGCCTGCCACATCCTCGCCGTCTACGTCCTCCTCAACAAGAAGCTCGAGCGCCACGTGTCGGGGGTGAGTGCCCTCCTGTCCGTGTGGGGCGAGTGCCCTCCGTCCGTGTGGGGCGAGTGCCCTCCCGTCCGTGTGGGGCGAGTGCCCTCCTGTCCGTGTGGGGTGAGTGCCCCCCGTCCGTGTGGGGCGAGTGCCCTCCCGTCCGTGTGGGGCGAGTGCCCTCCCGTCCGTGTGGGGCGAGTGCCCTCCCGTCCGTGTGGGGCGAGTGGCCTCCCGTCCGTGTGGGGCGAGTGCCCTCGTGTCCGTGTGGGGCGAGTGCCCTCCCGTCCGTGTGGGGCGAGTGCCCTCCTGTCCGTGTGGGGCGAGTGGCCTCGCGTGTGCGTGTCCCTCCGTGGACAAGGCGCTGTGACGATGGCCTCCCCACAGCTGACTCGGGGTCTACGCTGCTCCTTTACCCTGAGGTGAGGCTGACTGCCCCGAGCGGGGGATACAACAGTAGCAAAGCACCCGGCCGGTGTGGCTCAGTGGGTAGAGCGTCGGCCCGAAGACTGAAGGGTCCCGGGTTCGATTCTGGTCAAGGGCAGGTACCTCGGTTGCAGGCTCCATCCCTGGCCCTGGTTGGCGCCCCTGCGGGGAGCAGCTAATCAGTGTGTCCCACATCGAAGTTTCTCTCTCTGTCCCTCCCTCCCTTCCACTCTAAAGAAATCCACGGAGAAGTGTCCTCGGGTGAGGATTAGCAAAGACAGAAAAGAGAGAGAGAGACTGACCTTCGTTGGGGTGGGGCAGGGGCGAGGGCTGCGTGTGGGGAGGCGGATAACGCCCCCGGCAGCCTGTGCAGCAGCTCAGGGCGAGTGACCCCCAGCCCAGGGCCTGGGGCTCTGCCGGCACATCTCAGGGGAACTCCACCGCTCAGCCAGGGCGCAGGCCAGCGAGGAGCGGGGACCTGCCTGGGACCGGCGCTTCCCGGCCGAGCCGGTGGCAGGAGCCGGGCCCGACGGGGCCGGACGTCCTGCTGGGCGTCCTGGGATGGGCTTCTGCAGGTGCCGGCTCCCGACTCCGCTCTCGGCCCGGCACGGGTTCGAACATGAATGACGGCTTCACGGACGCGGCGTCTCCGTGAGGTCAGCGCCGTTTCCCTTCTCTTGGTAGAAATCCGACGTGCCCGACGGCGTCTGCTCCAAGGCCCCGCTCTGCCCGGGGGACAGGTGCCGGCCCGGCAGGGAGCCCTGTGAGGTGAGTGGCCTTTCCCTGGGGGCCAGCGGGGGGGCGGGGGGGCAAAGTTTCCGCAGGACCGAGCCCCTTCTCAGCTGTGACCAAGCATCGGACGCCAGGCACTTAGGGTGCCGGCCACACCCCCGCCCACCCGTCCCGTCCACTCTGGGGACTGGGGCTGCTGGGGTGCAGTCGGGATTTCGGCACCAGCAGGTCCAGGATGGAGATGAGCTTTTGGGAGGCGGGTGTGGGGGCGGCGGCTGAGCGGGCAAGGGGCGGGGGGGGCGGGGGCGGTCAGACTCCCTGAGCTCCAGCCCTCTGGGCCTCCTAAACCTCCTCTTGCCCAAGGAAGGTGTGAATCTCGCCGGCCCCAAACCAACCCCAAGTCGCTTCTCTGTCTCCTCATGGCAGCGCCCTCAGCCCAGGGCAGAAACCTGTGCTCTCATTCCTCCCCTCGCCTCGGGGCCAGTCCGTCACCAGGTTCTGCCAACTTGACTCCTAAAACTCTCCAACCCCTCTCCTGTCCCCATCCCACCCCCCGTGGGGCCCGCCCCATCACCTCCACCCTGGGCCCTGCCCCAGCCTCCGCTCTGGTCTGCCCCTATGGACCGTGCCCCTTCCCTGCTGAGCCCTCTGCCGGCTGTCTTAACCCGGAGACAGAAGACGGACACCCGGCCTCAGTCCCGCGTCTGTCCTAGGAGACAAGGGGCTGAATGAAGTGAGAGACCTTCCCTCCTGGCCCAGTGCAGCCCTCGGAGCCGGGGTTCCGCCCAGCAGGGCCAGGAGGGGCCACGGGTGGTGGCCGAGGTCTCGGGGCGGCGGGCTGGCTGGGGGTGGCCGGGCGTGTCTGCACTGAGCCCGCAGCCCTCCGTGTTCTCAGTCCCGCGCCTGTTCTAGGAGACAAGGGGCTGAATGCAGTGAGAGACCTTCCCTCTCGGGGTTTCAGGGCGGGACGTCTCCGCATCCTCTCCCGTGAAAGGCGAGGTTGTGTCTGTAACAATGAGAGACGTCTCCTCTGGAGCACCTGGGGCGGGGGGGGGGGGGGGGGGTTCCGGGCAGGAGAGATTTGAGACCCTTTCCTTGTGCAAGACGAGGTTTCCTAGGCCATTGGCCACGGAGGACGAGCTCAGGGGAGTCCGCCCCCCCCCCCCCCCCACCGGTGCCCGCTCAGCCCCAGCCCCACACCCAGGGACTCCTCTTCCTGAAAAGGGGGCCGTTGAGGACCCGCGGGGTCGGGGTGGGGCAGTCACCACTTCTGAACTGGCTGACGGAAGCCACACGGAGCCGGAAGCCACTTGTGTGAAAGCTTTTGTAACTCGTGCGGGTTTGTGGGACGACGTCACCCAGAGCCAGGAGGGCTTCTCGCAGTGTCAGTCGTATCACAGCGGGAGGACGGGCCGAGCGGCCGGACAGGGCACCGCCTTCCGGGGCTTGGCCAGCGGCGAGGACTCGGGCTGCCGGCTGCCGGCTGCCGGCCCGAGACGATGCTCCGAGGCCGAGGGACCGTCTGCCCGGCCCCCCCTCTGCCGGCCGCTGCACCCTTGGCTCCTGGGCCTGGAGCAGTGTCACGTGGTCTCCTCCCCGTCCTTACCCAGCAGCCTCCCTGCCTTGTTCTGTGTCTGTTTCCCTTTTTTTTTTTTTTTTTAATTTAATGAATCTTTATTGTTCAGATTACAATTGTTTCTCCTTTTTCCCCCCATATCTCCCCACCCCCCAGTTCCCACCCCCCCCTCTGCCCTTACCTCCCCCCCCCCCCCCGCTGTCCTTATCCATAGGTGTATGATTTTTGTCCAGTCTCTTCCCATACTCCCCACACACACCCCTTTCCCCCTGAGAATTATCCATCCACTCCCATTCTATGCCTCTGATTCTATTAAGTTCACCAGTTTATTCTGTTCCTCAGATTTTTAATTCACTTGACTTTTAGATTCACTTGTTGATAGATATATATTTGTTGTTCATAATTTCTATCTTTCTTCTTCTTTTTCCTCTTTTTAAAGAATACCTTCAGCATTTCATATAATACTGGTTTGGTGGTGATGAACTCCTTTAGCTTTTTCTTATCTGTGAAGCTCTTTATCTGCCCTTCAATTCTGAATGATAGCTTTGCTGGGTAGAGTAGTCTTGGTTGTAGGTTCCTGCTATTCATCACTTTGAATATTTCTTGCCATTCCCGTCTGGCCTGCATAGTTTCTGTTGAGAAATTAGCTGATAATCATATGGGAGCTCCCTTGTAGGTAACTAACTGTTTTTCTCTTGCTGCTTGTAAGATTCTCTCTTTGTCTTTTGCCCTTGGCATTTTAATTATGATGTGTCTTGGTGTGGTCCTCTTTGGATTCCTCTTGTTTGGGGTTCTGTGCGCTTCCTGGACTTGTAAGTCTATTTCTTTCATCAGGTGGGGGAAGTTTTCGGTCATTATTTCTTCAAATAGGTTTTCAGCATCTTGCTCTCTCTCTTCTTCTGGGACCCCCATAATTCTGATGTTGGTTCGCTTGAAGTTGTCCCAGAGGCTTCTTACACTATCTTCAACTTTCTGAATTCTCTTCTCTTCATGCTTCTCTGGAGGAGTGCCCTTGGCCTCTTTGTATTCCAAATCTTTGAGTTGATTCTTGCAATCCTCTAGTCTGCTGTTGGGTCTCTGTATAATATTTTTTATCTCAGTCAGTGTATGTTTAATTTCTAGTTGGTCCTTTTTCATATCCTCGAGGGTCTCATTGAATTTATCGGCCTTTTCCATGAAATTCTTGAAAAACCTTATAACTGTGGTTTTGAACTCTATGTCCAGTCGCTTGTTCTCCTCCATTTCTTTCGTTTGGGATCTGTTTCCTTGCCTCCTCATTTTCTCTGCTTCCCTGAGTTGGTAGGGTAGCTTTGTGTACTAGGTGTCCCATTGGTTCAACGGGTCAGCCTCCCAGTTACTTGAGGTGGACACTCTTGGTGTACCCTTGTGTACTGTGTGTTCCCCAGCAGGAGCTACAGCAAGGGCTAGTTTTCTCCTCCTTTGCTTGGGCGGTTTTGGAGCAGTCTGACTGGAGCTGCAGTTAATTTGGTTGAGCTGCCACAGAACAGGCCATTTATATGCAAAAGCCGCTGTGTGGAGCCTGGGCGGGTTTGTAGAATGTGCAGGGCGGGGCCTCAGGGCTGGGCGGGGTCTCAGGGCGTCACTAGGCTGGGGCGTGGCCAACGGCGATGGCTGCCGTCAGCCGTCTCTGCCTTTCCTGTTTCCAAGTCCCTGCGCCCCGCGTTCCAGCGCAGTAAACAATGATTGCTGGGCGCACCTCTGCAAAAAAGTCACTCTCACTTTCCGACCCGATGGCCGAGAGTCCAGCTTCTCCCCGTAGGTGCCTGGGTCCCCCGAGTGTCCCCAGAAACTGGATTTCAGAGTGATCGGGAGCTTGTCTCCCTTTGGGTTGAAGAAAAGCCACGCACCCAGTCGCCCGCCGCCAGCCCGATTCGCGCACCTCCGTACCTCAGCTTTTCAGCGTTTGTGTTCCTTTCTCTCCTTAGTTGTAAATCTACCACTCAGCCAGATTTCCCGTGGTTCTGGGTGGTAGATGTTTTGTCTTTTAGTTGTATTTTTGAAATTGTTGTGTGAGGCAGCAGATTAGTTGTTTAACTATGCCGCCATCTTGGTTCCTCCTGTTTCCCTTTTTTAATATGAATTTTTATGGATTTCAGAGAGGAAGGGAGAGAGAGGAACATCAATGATGAGAGAGAATCATGGATCAGCTGCCTCCCGCACGCCCCCCACTGGGGATGGAGCCCGCAACCCGGGCCTGTGCCCTGACCGGGAATGGAACTGTGACCTCCTGGTTCAGAGGTCGATGCTCAGCCACTGAGCCACACCGGCCGGGCCGAACTTCCCTTTTTATAAGAATACCAGTCACTGCATTAGGGTCCACCGAGTGACCTCATTTTAACTTGATTAACAGGGTAACACCACCCGGCCCCTTTAAAAGGCAAAGGACAGTGGCTGTCACACCCCCCCCTCCACCCCCACCCCCCACCCCCGTCCTCACCCTTCACGGGGGACACGCGGGCTTGCTCTGACCCTGTCTTCACGAGGGTCCCGTTCTGAGGGCTGGGGGTTAGGACTCCAGCCAGGGACGTGGAGTCCCTGTGCCATCCAGCCCTAACGGGACGGAGAGGTAAGGGGCGAAAACAAACGCTCACTGTGGGTCTTATTTCAAAACTCCTGACACTTGGAAGTGGAGTTCCTCGAGCGGCCGTGCTGCGGGCGGTCAGCAGTGGGCGCCGTGGGGCCCGACGCCGGGGTGGGCAGGACGCCCGGGTGCCGCTGGGTGTTGTTGCTGGACCCGGTACCGCCTCCTGGGAGGCCTCGCTGTCTGAGAAAACGCACTGACCTGCTTATGCGTCTCCGGAGACGCCGTGCGCCTCAGACTCGGGAGGAGAGCCGGAAAGTAGGGCACCTGCAGCCCTGCCCGGGGGACCGGGAGTTTGGTTTCTGTGTGGTCACTGGAGTGACTGGCTCCCTAACGGGGGCGGGGGGGGCGGGGTAGAGGGGCAGGGGGTGGGGGTAGAGGGGCAGGGGGTGGGGGTAGAGGGGCAGGGGGTGGGGTAGGGGCAGGGGGCAGGGTAGAGGGGCAGGGGGCGGGGTGGGGTAGCTGCAGGAATAAGCAGCAGGGGCAGCTTTGTGGACGGTTGACGATGCTGCTTCCCACAGGCCTCCCTGGACACGTGGCCACGAGACCTTGAATTCCACGCCGGGCAGGTAAGGACGTGGGGGGTCAGGACGGATCGGCTGGAGCCTCCGGGGAAATAGCAGGAATCGCGTGTGTCTCATTCTGGGCGCCCGGGAAGGTTCAGTCCCACAGCCTTATGGACGCAGGACCCCCCTCCCCCAGGACCCCCCTCCCCCAGGATCCCCCTTCCCCCAGGACCCCCCTCCTCCAGGACCCCCCCCCCCCAGGACTCCTCCGTCTTCCCCTCACCACCTTCCCTGACTGTACAGCCCGTGGTGCAGGGTGACCTCTGCACTGAAGGCTGCTGCTAGCCGTGTCCCTCCTCCGCCAGAACCCTTCCCACCAGCCTCTGCGCGGCGCTGACCAAGCCTGGGTCCCCCTGACACGCGGACTTGCCCTCACAGATGCCCGAGGGCGGGCGGGCGGGCGGGACTCCGCCCCCGGCTCTGGGCTCTGCCAGCACCCCTTTGTCAGTCACCCCTTTGCTCGAGAAACTTCACTTTTAAAAGTGTCGGAAACTCTGAAATAAGACCCACAGTGAACATCTCCGTACTTGACCTCCGTCCCGTTAGGGCTGAAAGGCACAGGGACGCCACGTCCCTGGCTGGAGTCCTAACCCCCAGGCCCTCAAAGGGGTTTCTAGAGACTTGGCAGCAGAGATGGCTCCGCGGTGCCAGTTTAAGGACACAATGACCATGTCCACCGGGTCAGACACTCGCCGGCGCTCAGGGTGCGTGGCCCCCGGCCCCCCTCCGCGCCGTCACCACACGCACGACCTCCCGTCCGGACGCAGTGGCTCCGTCCCTGAGCAAAGCCGCTGCGTGGGCAGAGCCCCGGGGCTCGCTCTCGGTGGGACGGCGGGTCCCAGAGGCCCCTCTGCTTTGCCTTAGTTCGCCCGGATTGTTCTAGAATAATTGACCTCCCGGGTGACCTTGGCCGGCTGGAGACCTCTCAGTGCAGGTGGCCGGGGAGGACGGGAGCCTGAGGTGGCCCAGGGCGGGCGGCGGGGTCCCTGCAGTGGCCCAGGCTCGGTTTGGGGGAGCTGGGTCTCGGATCGCGGATGACCTTCCCACGGGAACCGCGCTCTGGGCCCCGTGTGCGTCTCAGCACGTGTTCGCTCCTGTTTGGCAGGACAGGAAGCCCAAAGAGCAAGAGAGAAAGGGGGACTTCCTTCCCCGGCCGTTCCCCAAGAAGCTGGAGCAGCACCTGCCGGCGCCCAGGCCGCCCCCCGCCGCGCTCGCGACGCAGCTGCAGAGCACCAGGGCGCCGCTGCGGGACCGCAAGGCCCGGCCCGGCCTCCCCGACAGAGGTGGGTGGCGCGCCGCTGCCCACGGCCACTCCACGCACCGGGCTGCCTGGCGCTGTGCCCCTCCCCGTGGCTGTGTGGCCGCCGTGTCCCCTCCCTGTGGCTGTGTGGCCGCCGTGTCCCCTCCCCCGTGGCTGCGTGGCCGCTGTGCCCCTCCCCGTGGCTGCGTGGCCGCTGTGCCCCTCCCCGTGGCTGCGTGGCCGCTGTGTCCCCTCCCCGTGGCTGTGTGGCCGCTGTGCCCCCTCCCCATGGCTGCCTGGCGCTGTGCCCCTCCCCGTGGCCGTGTGGCTGCTGTGCCCCCTCCCCATGGCTGCCTGGCGCTGTGCCCCTCCCCGTGGCCGTGTGGCTGCTGTGCCCCTTCCCCGTGGCCGCATGGCCGCCGTGTCCCCTCGCGGGTGCCCGTGTGGGTCCCAGGGACAGACAGTGACCCGTGCCCGTGGGAAAGCAGAGTTAGTGCCCCCGAGGATGTTTCCCCTGGGCCTCTAGAGAGAGAGGAAGAGAAGGAGAGAGACGGAGAGAAACCCCCATCGACGTGAGAGACATCGATGGGCTGCCTCCTATACACACCCCGATCAGGGCCTGGGCCGGGGAGGAGCCTGCAACCGGGGAGGAGGTCCATGCCCTTGACTGGAATCGAACCCGGGACCCTTCGGTCCGCAGGTCAGTGCTCAAGCACTGAGCCAACCCGGCCAGGGCCCTGGACCTTTCATTCAAACGCTCTGCAGGGTCCAGACCTTTCAGCAGCCAGGCAGCAGGTGCCACGCCGGTGCCAGCAGGCAGATCTGCGCCCCGTGGCCTCGGTGCCAGCCTGTGCCCCTCCACCCCGGAGACCCCCCCACCTCCCCCCACCCCGTGGCCTCGGGGGGGCCGGTCTCAGCCAGGCTGCAGCCGCGCTGGCGGGAGGGACCGAGCTGGCGCCTCACGGTGGGTGCCCTGTGCTCTCTCGGTGTGCAGATTCCTTCAGCTGCCGCAGTATCTTCCGCAAAACCTCGGACCCCAGTTGTGTGGCCTCCTCCTCCATGGAGTTCATCCCCGGCCCCCCGCCCAGGACCCCCCGGATCGTCAAGAAGCCGGAGCCCCCGCTGCAGGGCCCCGGGGGCAGCAGCGTCGCCCCCAGAGAGGAGCCGCTGGTGCGGGACATGGTCCGCTCCTTCGAGTCCGTGGAGCGCGAGGACCCGCCGGACCTGCTGCCCCCGGCCGCCCCCTGCAGGGCGCTGGGCCCCCCCGGGGAGCGGGCGCTGTCCCCCTCCCTGCTGCCCGGAAGCCCGTCCCCTCTCCAGACTCCTTTGCCCCCCACCCTGGTCTCCTTTGCTCACGAAGAGAACTGCCTCCCGAAAGAGGGGGGCGTGTGCCCCTCCCCCCTGGGTCCCGGTGCCGGTGCCCCGCAGCCCCTGGGGAGCCCCAATGGGGTGAAAAGCCGGGGCCGGTTCCCCATGATGGGCATCGGGCAGATGCTGCGGAAGCGGCACCAGAGCCTGCAGCCCCCCGCAGACCGGCCGCTGGAGGCCAGCCTGCCCCCCCTGCAGCCCGCGGCGCCCGCCAGCCTCCCCTTCGACGTGGCCCCGGCCGTCCAGGGCCAGTGCTAACCGGGCAGCCGTGGGACTGGGCGCCCCAAGGACAGCGACGGCACGAGCCCCACAGCCCTTCAGGCGAAGGCTCAGGACCCCCCGCACGGCCCGGCCTCCAGCCACGCAGCTCCCACCTGGGGGGCGGCTGAACCCACAGGCCCCACGCCGCTCCACCCGGTCTGGCGTCAGGACCCGCAGATGCCGGAACTCCCTTGCAGGGTGGGCTGGGGTACAGCCGGTGACGCTCCTTTCCTCCCCCTCCCTCTCCCCCCCTCACCTGGGCTGGGGTGAACACCTGCATCGGCCCGGGCGCTCAGGTCAGGGCCCCCCTCACTGTGCTCTGCTGAGCCTCTGGATCACCTCCCTTCAGCCACGGGGACTGAGGCCACGTCCTCCAGCCACGGTTTCCTGTCCTGGATCGCCAGCCGGACCTCGCGGGAAGAGGGGCAGGAGCCACGGCCACGTGCTGGCCCCTCAGCGGCAGGGGCAGCTGGGCACGGACCGGGCCGGCGGTGGGGACCCCACAAAGGGCCCGTTTCTGCCGCGGGGTTCTGCCACTTTCCTTTCGTGGGTGAAGCGTGCTGGTTGAGCCCTCGTCCCCCGAGACGGCCTTGCTCGGCGGGAGGTGACACGGAAGCCACATCATTTTAGACCCGACGGAGGGCCGGGAGGCGTGAGCCGTCACGCAGGGGATGCGTGGTGGCCGGTGCCCTGTGACCTGCAGGGCCCGCGCCCTGTGTTGGCGCCATTGTGTCCCCGTGGTCCTGCCCCCCGGAGGGCGGAGCCCCGTGTCAGTGGGGTGTTTAGAGAGAAGACGGGTGAGGGGGGCGTGGATGCATCTGGAAGGCACGGCACCTCCAAGCAGCGCAGGCGGTTTCCTCGCCGCCCGGAGAGCGAGCGCGCCCGCCTGGTTCCAGCGGAGCCGGTTGGCCACGAGCTGGCCTGGCGGGATCCCGGGCCCAGTTCAGCACCGGGTCCTCTCAGCGGAAAGCAGCCCCGAGCTCACACCTCCCCCAGGACGGACCCAACACCACGTCGGCTCCACGTCCCCGTGCGGCCTGGGGACCCCGTGGTCCTGAGCAGCGTCGGAAAGAGAACTGGCACAGGGCGGACGGGGGCTAATTCAGGGGCAGCTCACACGGCGGCTGAAGGGACATGAGCCGCCGCGGCGGCCGCCCCAGGACGTGTCCTCAAAGACCGTGCCCGTCTGCATGGCGGCCGGGCAGTGCCAGGGAGACCTCTGCCCCAGCCCCCGTCTGCCTGGGCGAGGGGAGGGGGGCGTCTGCTGAGCCCCGAGCCCCCAGTCACTGCAGAGCCGGGTCTCGCGCACCTGGACGGACCGGCAGCTGCGCTCCCTGGGTGGGGCCTGGTAGGAGGGAGTCGGGCTCTGGCTGTGGCTGCAATTCCCTTGTCTGGCTCCGGTCTGGGTTCTGGAACATTCCATCGGAAATAGAGCTTTGGAAGCTGAGAGAAGTGTCTGGAAAAGGCCTGTCCATGGACACACGTTGGGTTTCGATCGGGAAGGGACCTGTTTTGGGGGGGGCTCCCTGCCCGGGGCCCTGTCTATGTCCCGGCTCCCTGGACGAGCGTGTCTCTGTCGCTGTCCCCGTCCGTGCTGGCCTGCTCCCGAACGGCCCCCCCACCGGGCCACGCTGGTGACCTCAACTGCGGACGCCCCTGCCCGGTGAGGGGCTCACCTGTGTGTGTGTGTGAGCACCTGTGGGATCTGTGAGATCCAGTGAGAGGAAGTGTCCGATGCTTTGTTACTTGATATTTATACGAGAGCCGGACTCCCCCCATCGGTATGAGCCGCTGTCTGTGACCCGGGCCTGTTTGCGTGTGCGCCCGCGTCGTGGCCGCGTCGGCCCGGAGTCCCCACGGAAATGACTCCCCGTCTGGGCTCCAGGAGGGGTCGTGGCTGCGACCTGGGCGTGAGCCGGCCGGTCTTGTCCCGCTGTTGTGTCTGCGCCGTGCGACTGTGAAATACACGCTCCTCACTGTGACGGCGGCTGCGTTTGTTTGCTGACAAAGCGGAAAAGGCGGGTGCGTGGCAGGCGGCTGTACCTTCTGAGTCACGTTCTGGCCCACGAGGGACCATCACGGGGGGTGTCGTGTCGAGGTGGGTGTGGGGGGCGTCTCCTGCTCCCGTGCCCCTGCTTTGCCCGACGGCCGTGGGCTGGCACCCGCAGGTGGCAGGCAGTTCGGGGCGAGTCAGCGTTTTTTGGGGGGTGGGGGCGGGGTATGGATTCGGGATCTCCAGGGAAGACTGGAAGGCGAGGGGTGGAGAGCGGTGAGGACGTGGGAAGGGGTGGGTGGAGTTTGGATTGTCCGCGCCCCGACTCCCTCCGTGACGGAGCACGGCGTGTTTGTGTGCGTCCCCTGCACGCGGTGGCTCAGCATGGGGGCCCGGGGGGAAGTGGGACCCTGTGAGCAGCCTGGAGTTTGGTGGAGCAGGGACGGGGCACGACTGGCCGCCTGGTTTTTGTTTTTAAAATTTTTAAATTGATTTCAGAGCGGAAGGGAGAAGGAGAGAGAAACATCAGTGATGAGAGACTCTGATCAGCTGCCTCCTGCACGCCCCCTACTGGGGATCGAGCCCACAGCCCGTCTTGTGCCCTTGACCGGAATTGAACCCTGACCTCTTGGTTCATAGGTCGATGCTCAACCACTGAGCCACACCGGCCGGGCAGTAATCAGAACATTTTAGGACAAAGGGACCTGAGGTTATGTGACTGAACCCCAGCTTTTCCAAAGACAAAACCGGGGCCTCAAGAAAGCTTTGTTTCTTTTTTCTTTTCTTTTTTTAATATATTTTTTTATTGATTTCAGAGAGGAAGGGGGAGAGAGAGAGATAGAAACATCAGTGATGAGAGAGAGTCATTTATCGGCTGCCTCCTGCACGCCCCCAACTGGGGATGAGCCCGTAACCCCGGCCTGTGCCCTGACCAGAATCGAACCCGGGACCCTCCAGTCCGTAGGCCGACGCTCTGTCCACTGAGCCACACCAGCGAGGGCAAAGCTTTGTTTCCTACAGAAATGTTGCTGTGGCTCGGCCTCCTGGGGCCCGTGAATGCGTGGGCCGGGGCGGGTTGGGGTGCAGGTCAGAACACGAGAGGCCCAGGGGGCGCGTGCACACATCCGCGAGGGGAGAGGGCGCGTGCACACATCTGCGCATCAGGATGGGACGGCCCGGGAGCTCGGCCTTTAGTTCTCCCGCCCCCTCCCCCTCCCCCTCGGTGTGATCATGAGGGACCGTTTTAACCAAAGAAAGACTTCTCTGCAGACGGTGTCCCTGCGGGTGGCGCCGGCCTTGCCCAGGTCTGGGCCCCTCCCCCTCACAGATTCCCCGGGGCACCCAGCGGCCCCCCTCCACCCTCACAGATTCCCCGGGGCACCCAGCGGCCACCCTCCACCCTCACAGGCCCCGGGGCACCCAGCGGCCCCCCTCCACCCTCACAGATTCCCCGGGGCACCCAGCGGCCCCCCTCCACCCTCACAGATTCCCCGGGGCACCCAGCGGCCCCCCTCCACCCTCACAGATCCCCCGAGGCACCCAGCGGCCCCCCTCCACCCTCACAGAACCCGGGGCACCCAGCGGCCACCCTCCACCCTCACAGATTCCCCGGGGCACCCAGCGGCCACACCTCCTCCCTCGCAGCCCGCGGGGAAATGAGAGCGACACGGGCAGTTGGTTCCAGAAACACTTGGCCCCGAGTGGGACGGAAACAAGCTCCTGAGAGGGGGCTGGGCGGCGACCCGCAGCTGCCCCAGTGCCAGGCACACGCGGTGTCAGCATCACCGGCCGGCGGACCGCTGCGTGCGGCTCTGCAGAAGCCTCTGTGGAAGGACCCTGCCCTCACTCGCCTCTTAGAGACCCTCGGTGCTCAACAACCGTCTCCCTCCACGCGGCCGGCGAGGCCCGGACTCGGCTCTGGACCTGTCTTGTGCCAGGGCAGGGGGGGCCGCCCTGCGCTTTTCTTTTTAACCCCCTCCCCGCCCCCCAGGATGTTCCCCACTGATTTTAGGGAGAGAGGAAGGGAGAGGGAGAGACGGAGAGAAACATCGATGGAGAGAAGCACATCGATGGGTTGCCTCCTGTGCGCGCCCTGCCCAGGACCCGGGCCGGGGAGGAGCCTGCAACCGAGGTAGGTGCCCTTGGCTGGAATCGAACCCGGGACCCTTGGGTCCACAGGCCGACACTCTACCCACTGAGCCACACTGGCCAGGGCAGACCCTGCTCTTCCTGAGCCTGGATGGACACCTGTCGTCACTCCTGCTCCCCTCGAGGGGAAGGACGTTGTCCTCTTTGGACCCCCCTTGTCCCCGTAACCCGCCCCCGTCCCCGTCCACCCGCACTCGGGGTGCCGGCTGCTCTGGGGGAGGTGTGCTCTGCAGGCGGGTCAGGTGGACAGCGTGGAAACGAACGCGTGTGCCCGGAGGGGGCACAGCCAGAGTGACTCCAGCACCTGTTTGGGTGGATGGTTTTTATTTTATTTTATTTTTTAATTGATTTTTTACAGAGAGGAGGAGAGAGGGATAGAGAGAAACATCGATGAGAGAGAAACATCGATCAGCTGCCTCTTGCACGCCCCCCACTGGGGATGTGCCCACAACCAACGTACGTGCCCCTGACCGGAATCGAACCTGGGACCCTTCAGTCCGCAGGCCGACGCTCTACCCACTGAGCCACACCAGCCTCGGCTGGGTGGATGGTTTTTAAATGTCAGTTGGACCCGCCAGCCTGGAATCTTTAACAGACAGACCCGCCCGAGCATCACAGGACGAACGCCTCCCAGCCAGCTCCTGGCATCAGCCGGCCCGACCCTCCTCGTCGTCGGCCCACGTCCCTGCCCAGACCGCGGGCTCCACCTCCCGCGACAGCCGGGGGCTGGCCCCTGGGTCCAAAGACGGCTGAGTTTCTGTCTGATCCCGTCCCAGATCTGACCCCTTGATCTGCCCTGGGGACAGGCCCTCGATCAGGAGGGACCCCTCCGTCCAGGTCCGGGCTGACCTGCCCAGGAAAGATCTGGCCTCTGCCCTCACTCCTGAGGTCACCCCTCAGGCCTGGGGGACCCCTGCCTTTGTTCATGGGGGGGCCAGGCAGGGTCTACGCTGACTGTGTGGCTTATGACGGGGTTGGGCTTGGGCCACATGACATCAGCGTGACTCCTGGAGGGGCTGGGACAGGCAGGGGTCATCCGTGTCTACACGACTGAGCCCCATAGAGCCCTGGGCGCCCGGCACGGGGTCATCCGTGTCTACACGACTGAGCCCCACAGAGCCCTGGGTGCAGGCAGGGGGTCGCCCGTGTCTACACGACTGAGCCCCACAGAGCCCTGGGTGCAGGCAGGGGTCGCCCGGCACCAACACTCGGTGCGTGTCGCTGTGCGTCACATTGGAATTGGTGGGAGAAACGGGTGCTCATGGGGCCACTGGTGCGTGATGAGTCCTGGACCCCCCCTGCCCCGCCCTCGGCTGAGCCGCACCCCTCCTCCGTGGCAACAGGGACCAGCGTGCGATGGCCTCCCCAGGGCGGCCTCGGGGCCCCTGCCACTGGCTGTGGGTGTCGGAGGGAGAGTGGCCTGGGCACTCCCAACGTGTGTGATGGAAGGGAGCGTGGCGTGGGGATCTGGGAACTTTGCAGCCCTCACGACAGAACTCGCCATACCGCCCGCCGGAACCCCAGGCGGAGCCATTGGCACGACCATCCCAGGCCTGGGGACGGGTCTCTCCTCATCGCGCCACGCTGAGAAGTCTCTCACCACCACTGACCTCTCCGCCCTAAACAGCCTTCACCCAGGTGGGGCGAGCGGCCTCCCTGCTCCCCGCCTGCAGGCCTGGCTCCCGCTCAGCCTCTGTGTTCCTACCAGGCGCTCCCCTCCCACAGGAGACCGATCCCCGACCCTCAGAATTCGCCGCCTCCTCCGGGCAAGCAGCTGCATAGCACGCCAGCCTCCTGGACACAAGTCCCCGCACACAGACACGGACATCAGGCGCGAGAGCCTGGGGGACTCACTGCGCGCACAGCACGGAGCCGCGAGGGAGAAAGGCAGAGTCCCGTGCGAGTGCAGAAGGTGGAGGCCCTGATGGTCCAGAAGGAAGCGCCGTGAGGCCGGAGGGGACGGCCCGCAGCTTTCCTAGGACAAACCTACCCAACGCGGGAGAGAAATCCATTTCCTGCTCTGTTTTTCCCATGGCGGCCTGATGAGTACCTGAGCTCAATGCCACTTACAACAGGACCCTATTTCTTTAAATCTCAGATAAAATGTTAATTTCTGGTGATTCCAAGATGTAAAACACTATTGCCCTCAAGGAGTCTACAGTCCATGGGTTTCCGAATGCCTGCAATTGGGGCGAGAATGGCCTCCTGGTGGGTTCTCACAGAGCACTGAGGGGGGATGCTCCAACCTTTCCCAGACTCCTTTGCGGTCCCACGTGGTGACGTGACTCGGCCCTCTCGACGTCATGCACACAGACGTCACGCCCCTGCCGCCGGGCCTAGGCCTCCCCTGCACGCCTCCTGCACGCCTCCTTTCCTTTGGAACCGGGACAGCACGGACCAGCTTTGGCCGCAGATGAAGACAATGTCCTTGCGTCCAGAGAATGACTCGGCAACTTGAAGAACATTGCGTCCTGCCCACAGCCTGGCACCCCGAGGAGCAGATGGAGCGAACTGCCCACAGCCTGGCACCCCGAGGAGCAGATGGAGCGAACTGCCCACAGCCTGGCACCCCGAGGAGCAGATGGAGCGAACTGCCCACAGCCTGGCACCCCGAGGAGCAGATGGAGCGAACTGCCCACAGCCTGGCACCCCCGCCCGAGGCTGTTCCTTGAGGGGCAAAAAGAAAAACAACTGTAATTTTAAAGCCACTTCAGGAGGAGGCCTTTTACTGTTTTTGTTTTTTTTTACTGTATTTTTGTTATGAAAAATTTTATAATAGCAAAACTAAAAGAATCGTACCATGGACATCCGGGTGCCCACAGCTTAAATCCCACCACTAACATTTTACTACACTTTTTTGTTTTATCACAAACCTATCCATTTCCACCCATCTATTTGTCGATCAGCTCTACTTCATGGACACAATTCACAGTGTATGCAGACACTTCCCTCCGAGTGCGTGGCCGGCCTGGGACTCACTAGACCTGAATGATTGTTTTTCTCTGGAACAAATATTTACTTCCATAAATGAAATGCACCAATCTTACGTTGAGTTTTGACAAATGTTACCCCCACAAAATCCAAACCCCCATTTAGATAAGACCACTCCATTTCCCCAGGTGTTCTCTTACGATATTTTTGTTACAGTTATAACATACAATCCTATATAAAAAAGGGGTAATATGCAAATTGACCGCCACACCCTCACACAAAGATGGCTGCCCCATGTGGTCACAAAATGGCTGGCAGGGGAGGACAGTTGTGGGCGATCAGGCCGGCAAGGGAGTGCAGTTGGGGGTGAGCAGGCCAGTGGGGGAGCAGTTGGGGGCAAGCAGGCAGAGTGGTTAGGGGTGATCAGGCAGGCAGATGAGCAATTAGGAGCCAGCGGTCCCGGATTGTGAGAGGGATGTCCAACTGCTGATTTAGGCCCAATCCCTGCCGATCCCACAGGGATCAGGCCTAAACTGGCAGTTGGACATCCCCCGAGGGGCCCCAGATTGGAGAGGGTGCAGGCTGGGCTGAGGGACCCCCCTCCATGCACAAATTCCGTGCACCGGGCCTCTAGTAATATAATATTACATTAACTTTCCCCTAACTCACATGCAGAGTACTAATTCTAGTAATAGTTCACTTAGCTGAACATCCTTTACGTTTCAGGAATATATGTGTGCGTGTGTGCATGTCTTAATTTTCATAACCATGTTATCATGTGGGCATGACTAGCTCTGTCCTATAGATGGACAAAAATGAAGTTTAAGAAACTGCCCGCCCATCTGGTAAGCGGCCGAGGTGGCTCTGGTCCACGCGTGTGGGACTCCAAGGCTGCGACTCCTGCTCCTCTGTGCCGCCTGCCGGCGCTGGAGAAGCCAGCTTCCCGGAGAGGGCATGGCGCTGGGCTGAGCCTGGGCCCTTGAAGGCTGCGTGGACCCTCCCAGGAGGGCGTGCAGGGCAGGGCCCTCCCCACAGAAGAGACATCACACGCAGAGGCCCAGTGTGGGAGCGGAGGCCGGGGAGTGTGAGGCCCAGAGGCCGGGAGTGTGGGGGCGGAGACTGAGGGGTGTGGGGGCGGAGGCGGGGGAGTGTGATGGCAGAGCCCAGGGCCCGAGGGGAAGGGTCTGCGTGGCTCTGGCCGTGGTGGCCTGTAAGTGCAAAGTGTGGGATGAGCAAGATCCGGGCTGCCGTCCACCGTGCCGTCGCCGCTCGGGGAGAGGGCCGTGTTTCTCTCCGCGCCTCCCGCGGTGAGCGCCCGCTTTCTAACGGCTGCTCGTTTCTTGCTGTTGAGCTGGTGCTCGCTGTCCGCTCACGCCGCCCGCTCCTTCCCGCTGAGCAGCTCCATCGTGGCCTGCTCTTCCTGCCAATCAGCTCCATCCCGTCCCCAACGGCTTCTCCTGGGGTGGGGGGGGGAAGTGCCGGGAGCCGGCTCCGGCCCAGAGAGCGCCCCTCCGGGCGAACCCTGTCCTCAGGACGAACCCCGTCCTCAGGACACCCGTGGGCCTGTGACCTCATAGCCCAGCCCTTTATGACAATTTTCCTTTAAAACATCCCATCCGGCTCCAGCTTTCTGGGGAGTGTGCGGGCGGGGTGTGGAGGCGTCCCCACAGGGCCTCGGCCCAGCTCGCCCGTCCCCCTGTCTTTCCCCCTCGGGCCTCCCCCCACCCCCCCAGGTGTCCCGGGAGGAGGCTGACTCCCTTTCTGTCTGAGACGTGACCTGAGCGGACTTCTCTTTGGAGAAACTTTCTTTCTTTTTTGAGAAACGAGCGCCCGGCTCCTTTAAGAGCTCCCGGTGCAGAACTGGGCCACGAGGACTCACTGCTCCCTTTTCTCACGGACGACCAGCCTCCGGCCTCCTGGACGCCAGCTCTGCCAGCTCCGTCTGGGCCAAGGGCACTCACTCGCCCTCACTCACCCGCCAGAGCTGGTCCTCCCTTCCCCTAGGCCCCGCCTCCAGGCC